>NW_024387332.1:286318-461010 GCF_900408965.1 Simochromis diagramma | reverse complement strand
AGATCTGAGGTTGGCTGGTAGGGTGGACCTCTGCGCATAATCACATGTGTGTGCAATCAGAGCCACGTCTGGATTTCTTGGAATGTGGATTGTTTGGGGTGAGTTTATCTCTGGATGTGTGCAAATGTATGTGCATTCATGCGTGCCTGCGTGGAGATCTGAGGTTGGCTGGTAGGGTGGACCTCTGCGCATAATTGAATAGAATAGAATAGAATAGAATTCAACTTTATTGTCATTGCACATGCACAGGTACAGGGCAACGAAATGCAGTTTGCATCCACCCAGAAGTGCTTTAGTGATATAGATATATTACAATATATATTAGCAATAATATAGATATGTGAGTATATTACAGAAACGGGTCTATTATGGTATGTTATAATGTACACGGTATGAAGTATGTTGTGAATATTCTATAACTATAAGTATGTACAGGCTGTAGTGAGTACAAGCTATGTACAGGATATGAACAGGATATAAATATGAAAAACTATACAGAATATGAAATAAATAACTTACAGAAATCTGAGATATACAGCTATACAGAAATGGGAACTATGCAAGTTGTAAACAGTTGTAGGATTAAAAATTATCAAATGTACAGAATGATTGTTTACACAGAGCTATACAGTAGTGCAGTTAAGATAAGTGAGATATAATTCCTACAGAGGCTATATAAAGTGCTAGTGGTTGTGAGTGGTGGTTCAGTCCATGTTATTATTGTGTGTTTGAGGGTACAGTTGTCCATTGTGGGTGTGTGTATGTTCAGTCCATGTGTTAAACGTGGGTCAGATGTCAGGAGGCAGAGTTCAGGAGTCTGACAGCTGTGGGGAAGAAGCTGTTCCGGTACCTGGTGGTCTTAGTCCGGAGGCTCCTGTAGCGCCTCCCAGAGGGCAGGAGGGTGAAGAGTCCATGTGATGGGTGACTGGGGTCTTTGATGATTTTCCCAGCCCTTTTCAGACACCGCTTCCTGTAGATGTCTTTTATGGCAGGAAGTGGTGCTCCGGCGATGCGCTGGGGCAGTTTTCACGACCCTCTGCAACGCCTTCCGGTCCGAGGCAGAGCAGTTCCCGTACCAGACTGTTATACAGTTGGTCAGGATGCTCTCGATGGTGCAAGCGATAGAAGTTCACCAGGATGTCTGAGGACAGGTGGTTCTTCCTCAGAGTCCTCAAGAAGAAGAGGCGCTGGTGAGCCTTCTTGACCAGCTTGGAGCAGTTGGTCGTCCAGGTGAGATCCTCGGAGATGTGGACTCCAGGAACTTGAAGCTGCTCACACGCTCCACAGCCGTCCCCTTAATGTGGATGGGTGGATGTGGGTCAGCATTCCTCCTGTAGTCCACGATGAGCTCCTTGGTCGTCTCGAGTGTTAAGCAGCAGGTTGTTTCTGGTCCACACCACTCAGGCCAGACGATCCCACCTCCTCCCTGTAAGGCGGCCTCATCGTTGTCACTGAGGAGGCCATCACCGGGGTGTCCATCTGCAACTGGATGATGGTGTTGGGAAACCATCAGCAGGTCTGGCAGTCGTGGGTGAAGAGGGAGTAGAGGAAAGGCTCACACAACAGCCTTGTGGGAGCAACCGGTGTTCATTGTGAATGGTAGAGGAGGCAGTGGTTATCCAGCCGACTGTTGGGCGGTTGTCAGGAGGCCAGTAACCAGCTTGCGAGGAGGGAAGCTGAATGCCCAGGTCTGTCAGTTCCTGATGAGTTGTGAGGGTGGGGATTGTATTGAATGCCGGCACGGAAGTATATAACAGCATCTGGCGTAGTGTTGTGTGTGTGTCAAGGTGTGAGAGGACAGAGGTGCAGTTCGATGGAGACCTGCATCCTCTGTGCTCTGTTCTGGCGGTATGCGAATTGGTGGGGGTCCAGGGTGGGGGGGAGACAGGATTTGAAGTGTGCTAGGACCAGTCGCTCTAAAGCACAGTGATGGATGGGGTGGAGTGCTACTGGTGCGGTAATCATGAGGCAAGATGGGTTGGAGTTTTTGGGTATCGGGACGATGGAGGTGGATTGGAAGCAGGCCGGTACAACAGCGTGGGGCAAGGACAGATTGAATATGTCTGTGAGCACTCCTGCAAGCTCCCCCAGAACACGCTCTGAGAACACGCCCGGGGGCCATCAGGGCCTGCACGCCTTGTGGACATTGACCTGCTCAGCACCGCTCCTACATCGGTGGGGGAGAGAGTCAGAGGTTGGTGGTCTGGCGTCATGCTCTGTGGTTGTGGTTGTGGGGTTCCCTCGCTCAAAACGAGCATAAAAGTTGTTGAGCTCGTTGAGGAAGGAGACATCAGAGGATGCGGGGGAGGGTTTGGTGGTCCTGTAGTCTGTGATGGTCTGGAGTCCTTGCAACATGCGTCGGGGGTTTGGAGTTGGAGAAGTGTTCTTCTACCATTCTTTTGTAATGGGGTTTGGCTTTTTTGATGCCCCTTTAGATTAGCCTGGCTGTACTGTAGGCGTGTACATCTCCGGACCTAAGGCAGTGTTGCGGGCCTTCAGGAGGAGACGAACATCCCGGTTCATCCAAGGCTTCTGGTTGGGGTACATGGTGATCCGTTTTCGGGTGGTGACACTGTCTGTGGTTTTGGAGATGTATCCAGTACAGATGAGGCGTACTGGTCCAGGTCTGTGTGGGTGAACAATTCCAGCTGTTTTTTTAATTCTGTCCTGGGAGAACGGCGTCTGTCCCCTCTGGCCACACTTTAATTGTCCTCAAAGCAGTTGTCATCCCTGCTTTGCTGTCTGGTCTTCATTGTGCTATTAAATACAGACAAAAAAATTTGTTGTTGTTCTCCTTCCATCACCACCTTTGTTGCATGTAGAAAAGTGTCATATAGAACCACTCCAGTTACTTTAATGGGCCAACAGGATTTGTGTTTCAGTCCCTGATAAACTGACCCATCCTCTAAAAAACAAAACCCAAAAACTATATTTCCAAGATAAATGATCAGAAATAGTAACGACAACAAAAGCACAGGAATCATAGATCCAACGGGACAGGCTCGTTACAATGAAGGAAAACACTGAGCGACTGTTGAGGCCTTTATTAGTCCTACAAAACATAACAGAAATATTACAATAAAACACAGAGGCCTTTATTGTCACGTCCATCGTACTGTGACTCCTCAGCACATTCATCTCCAATCAGCAGCTTCCTTCACTGACCCAATCACAGGTCTCAGGCCAGCTGTTGTACTCAGGTTTGGATTATTTGCTGAGGTTTTAGATCTCTGGACCAAAGCCTTTAAAAGGAAACAGTTTCTCAGAGGTTACATCAGTAAATATGATCTCACTGTGTGATGGCAGCAGCCACACAGGGGTAAATTAGTCCATTTTTCACTTTATTATTTTGCTTTGCAGTATTCTTCATTAATATAATTCATTAATCATTTGGTTAAACCTAACACTGGTATTATGAGGCGCGCACATAGTAGCATTGTGTGGTTTTTCTAAAATGTTTTGTTATATTAATTATGTTTCTCTTTCTTTGAGTTACCTGGGTTTGGGCGGTGGCTGTTTCCTGTCTGGGCAAAGGGCGTGGCTGAGGACTCTGGGGACAAAATGCCTGCTCAGCAGGACCAACCATGGGCTTACCAGGAGCAGGGGTGTTTTAGGTTTAGTTAGGTTATTCTGTGCTTAGTTAATATTAGTGTGTGTTTTTGTTTTCCCCCCCTATTGTGTTCAAATGGTTTGGCCAAATCATTATAAAAGTTACCCTCATGTGTCTTTGTAATTAGGTCAGTTTGAGTTAAGTTGTGTCTCACTTTGTTTTGTTTAAGTTTTGGAAATTACTTTTTGTAGAGTTATATTTAGTTGACCTGTTTTATGGGCCTGCTAAGTATGTTTTTGAATTTTGTTACTTTTGGACTTTTTGAGGGTTAAAATAAAGAAAACCCTTTTTGAAGATATCTTTTTTGCCTGTGTCCTCTTTGCTTTGCCTGCTTGGTCCCTCACAATTGGTGGCAGCAGTGGGATCTGCCAGTTGAGGACTCAGTTTTTTTGTTTTTTTTTCTTTGAGGCTTTTTCACCCCCAGAAAAAAAGAAAAATGCATCGGGGAGGAAAGGTGGAAAGGGAGAAAGGAGTAACTGTTCAGAAGGAAGCTGATGCTGAGGAGGAAATTGGAGTCTCTGAAATGGTGGAGAGCACTGAGGTTGAAGAAAGGGAGCCATCTCTGTCAGATCTGATGTCAATATTGCAAGCTCATATGGGTCAACAGGAGGCTCGGGAAGCAAGGCAAGAAGAGGTAACTGCACGACAAGAACAAAAATTCAAAGCGTTGCAACATCAGTTTCAGCTTTTACAGTTAGAGGTGCAGTCCCGGACATCACCAGTACCAGAGCTACCATTACCTACCACAGAGTCACCAGAGTCAAGGGAGCTACCTCACATTCCTAGTTCTCCTCAAGCTCAAGCTGAATCCAGTCAGTCATTATCAGGTCAGTTTTCATTGCATGAACCCAGACTGGAAAAGTTGACTGATAGTGATGATATTGAGCATTTTTTGACTACATTTGAACGCATTGCCTTAGCATATCGTTGGGAAAAAACAGACTGGGTTTTTCAATTAATACCACTGCTAACGGGCAAGGCAAGAGGAGCATACGTTCATATGGATATTGATGACTCTCTCAGCTATGACAAAGTTAAAGCTGCAATTTTGTCCAAATATGATGTTAACCCTGAGACCTACAGGCAGCGATTCCGTTCACTGGAAGTCAGGCTTGATGAGAACCCTAAGGAGTTGTATGCTCGACTTAAAGACCTGTACGGGAAATGGATTCAGCCAAAAGGTAAAACGAACCAAGAAATTGGTGAAATAATCATCCTTGAACAATATTTGAGAATTTTGTCTCCTGAGCTACAGGTTTGGATTCGAGAGCACAATCCGTCTTCTGCAGCGAAGGCAGCTGAGCTGGCAGAAGTGTTTGTAGCTGCCAGGAGGAAAGGACAACCTTGGACCTGTAATGCAAATAAAATGCCAAAGGAAGGCCCCAAATCAGCCCAGATGTATCATCAAAGGCCATTGTCAGCAGAAAAAACTCCTGTGGGTGAGAACCAGTTTGCTGGCAGACCATTAAAAAATTCAAAAAGGATTGTTTGTTACCTCTGTGGGTTAGAGGGCCACACAAAGCCAATGTGCCCAAAAACCTCAGCTAAGATGGTTCAAATGTGTTTCATGCCATGCTCACATGCTGAACATGGGCTCCAGTGTGACCAGACTGTTAAAATGATAAAAATTGAAGCTAATGGAACAACTTTAAGAGCTTTGCTTGATTCTGGCAGTTCTCGTACACTGATGCATAGAGATTTTGTGCCCCCCAATATTGTCCGTGTTAGTGATACCATCCCCATTTGTTGTGTGCATGGAGATGAGAAGATGTACTCAACAGCTGACATGTACATTAAAGTGAATGGACAGACATACCTTTTAAATGTTGGGGTGATTGATAACCTGCCTTATTCAGCTATTCTGGGATGAGATTTTCCAGTGCTTTTTGATTTGTTGGAGTCAGACCAGAATCATCAATGCAATGTGGCTGTTACTAGAGCCCAAGCTCAAAAATCTAGTGAAACCTCAGAAGTTTTCAGTGCCTTGCCATTTTTTTTTAATGAGGAATGGGAAGTTGCACCTGTGAAGCCTCGGAAAAGTCGCAGACAGAGGAGACAGGAGAAGTTCCAGCATACTATAGTACACCCAGAAAGGCATACTGACCCAGACTTGCCTTTGGGACTTCAAATTCCTGGCAATATAATAGAGTTGCAAAAAACTGATCCTAGTTTAGCTTCCTGTTTTCAGCGAGCAATAGACAAGGACCAAGTAGAGGAGGCAGGCATTAACAAAAGTGACTATGTCTTGCAAAATGGCATACTTTACCATCAGATGGGCTCACTTCTGAAGCTAGTGATCCCCCAAGAAGTTAGAGAAACCGTGCTTAATTTGGGACACTCTATTCCCTGGTCTGGCCACCTTGGTAAGCACAAAACCACAGCTCGTATTAAACAACATTTTTTCTGGCCTGGCCTCCATAGAGATGTAGCCTACTTCTGTAAGAGCTGTCCTCAGTGCCAGATGACATCCTCCAAAGTCCCTTCCAAAGCTCCACTCCAGCCACTGCCTATTATTGGTACCCCATTTGAGCACCTCGGAATGGATATTGTTGGACCCGTTGAGAAGAGTAAGTCAGGGAATCGCTATATGCTTGTAATCACTGATTATGCAACTAAATATCCAGAGGTCTTCCCACTGAAATCCATCAAGGCAAAATCAGTAGCTTTCTGCCTTGTACAGCTCTTTGCAAGAGTAGGGTTCCCACAGGAAATACTGACTGATCAGGGGAGTAACTTTATGTCCAACTTACTAAAACAGGTGTACAAGCTGCTGGGCATTAGAAGCCTGAGGACCACCCCATACCATCCTCAGACTGATGGGCTAACAGAACGGTTCAATTAGACTCTGAAGCAGATGCTCCGGAAGGTGGTAGATAAGAATGGTGCTGATTGGGATCAGTGGCTTCCTTATCTTCTCTTTGCCTACAGGGAAGTGCCACAAGCCTCCACTGGTTTCTCTCCGTTCGAACTTTTGTATGGGTATGTGGTACAAGGACCTCTAGCCCTGCTAAGAAACATCTGGGAGGGAGGCAAGGAAAAGATGGACTCTGTTAACATTGTTTCCTATGTTGTGCAGATGAGGGAGCGACTGCAGAAAATGAGTGAGCTTGCTCAGTCAAATATGACCAAAATCCAGCAGAAGCAGAAGTTTTGGTATGACAGAGCAGCTCGTCAGAGGTCTTTTAGTCCTGGACAAAAGGTGTTGGTGCTCCTCCCCACTGACAACAACAAGCTATTGGCTAAGTGGCAAGGGCCCTTTGAGGTTCAGAAGAAATTGGGGTCCACTACTTACCAAGTGTTCATCCCTGGAAAGCCACGTTCCAGCAGGGTTCTGCACATAAATCTTTTGAAGGAATGGGCGCAGCGCCCTGAAAAGACAGCAGAGGTGATGCTCATAAGGGGTGTGCCAGAGGAAGAAGAGGTTGGTGAGCAATACTTGCCTTCTGCTGATGTGGTAGATTTTGACCTTAGTCATCTGCCAGATGATAAACAGCTTCAGGTGAGAGCTGCATGCAACTCTGAGGTGCTTCAAGTGAATCCTGGCCGAACAGATATTGTTGAGCATGACATTGTCATTAAAGAGGGCGTCGCAGTAAAGCGTTTGAGCTACAGGATCCCTGAACGTCTGCTAATATCCCTGAAGAAGGAAATCGACCTCATGTTGTCCTTGGGGATCATCGAGCCATCAAAGAGTGAGTGGTGTAATCCAGTGGTCCTGGTGCCAAAGAAGAATGAAAGCATGAGGTTCTGTATAGACTTCAGGTACCTAAACTCAATATCACTGTTTGATTCATACACCACGCCACGCATTGATGATTTGCTGGAACGGCTGGGGAAGGCAAAGTACTTGACCACACTTGACCTGTGCAAAGGATATTGGCAGGTGCGACTCACGGAGCGATCAAAGAAGTTGACTGCCTTTCGAACACCTTGGGGTCTCTTCCAATTTACAGTGATGCCATTCGGGCTGCATGGGGCTCCAGCAACCTTTCAGAGATTAATGGACCAAGTACTATGTGGTTTCTCAGATTTTGCATCTGCATATCTTGATGATATTGTCATCTACAGCACCACATGGGAGGAACACTTGGAACATCTGCATGCTGTCTTCGACCGTCTTGGCACTGCTGGGTTGACGGTGAACCCCTCTAAGTGTGTTTTTGCCTCTGCTGAGACTGCGTACCTGGGCCATGTGATCGGGAATGGGGTGATCAAGCCTCAGGTCAGTAAGATCCAAGCCATTGAGTCTTGTCCTCTCCCACAGACAAGGAAGCAACTAAGATCCTTTTTGGGCATGGCAGGCTTTTATCGTCGGTTCATACCACGATTCTCCACCAGGGCAGCTCTACTAACGGACTTGATAGACATCAAGTGTCCTAATCAGATTAACTGGACAGAGGAGGCTATAGCAGCTTTCAAGGACATCAGTCAATCACTGAGTAGCGAACCAGTTTTGTACAGTCCAGACTTTAATGAGCCCTTTTTCCTTCAAACGGATGCATCTCATAGGGGTCTGGGAGCAGTGCTACTTCAAGGTTTGGAAGGAGAACATCATCCTGTTGCTTATATCAGCCGAAAGCTGTTCCCAAGAGAGGTTCGATATTCAACAGTGGAAAAGGAGGCCCTTGCAATCAAGTGGGCCCTTGATTCCTTCAGGTACTACCTTCATGGAAGAGAATTCACCCTGGAGACAGATCACAGTGCACTTCAGTGGATGGAAAAGATGAAAGATAAGAATGGAAGGATCACAAGATGGTACCTTGCTCTGCAACCTTTCCGGTTTGTCATCAAGCACATTCCTGGGAAGAACAACGTTACCGCTGACTTCCTCTCTCGCTGGTACAGCGAGAGTCCTGAAGAGGGGGGGTGTGTGATGGCAGCAGCCACACAGGGGTAAATTAGTCCATTTTTCACTTTATTATTTTGCTTTGCAGTATTCTTCATTAATATAATTCATTAATCATTTGGTTAAACCTAACACTGGTATTATGAGGCGCGCACATAGTAGCATTGTGTGGTTTTTCTAAAATGTTTTGTTATATTAATTATGTTTCTCTTTCTTTGAGTTACCTGGGTTTGGGCGGTGGCTGTTTCCTGTCTGGGCAAAGGGCGTGGCTGAGGACTCTGGGGACAAAATGCCTGCTCAGCAGGACCAACCATGGGCTTACCAGGAGCAGGGGTGTTTTAGGTTTAGTTAGGTTATTCTGTGCTTAGTTAATATTAGTGTGTTTTTGTTTTCCCCCCCCTATTGTGTTCAAATGGTTTGGCCAAATCATTATAAAAGCTACCCTCATGTGTCTTTGTAATTAGGTCAGTTTGAGTTAAGTTGTGTCTCACTTTGTTTTGTTTAAGTTTTGGAAATTACTTTTTGTAGAGTTATATTTAGTTGACCTGTTTTATGGGCCTGCTAAGTATGTTTTTGAATTTTGTTACTTTTGGACTTTTTGAGGGTTAAAATAAAGAAAACCCTTTTTGAAGATATCTTTTTTGCCTGTGTCCTCTTTGCTTTGCCTGCTTGGTCCCTCACACACTGGTACAGTGATCATTCACATCTCTGATTAACCTCTGAAGAGACACATTTGGTCCTTAGCGACGCCTCTGTCACAGGCGTCTGTCAGAACAACAGAAACACCAATTTAAGTGATGTTATGTAATTCAGGATTCAATCAATGTGTCAGTGTTTGTTACTTTGTTACATTCATTTTTTTTTTTTTTAACCACGTTATTTTGTTGTGGGATGAACTTCTGCAAACAACAACATATGGCAACAAAAAACTAAACTTGCAGTTGGAATCGATGGAGCTGTGAGATGATGGGATGTCGACTGGTTCACTAACCATTAACATTTGGGATATTAGGATAACAGTAGCGTGTAAACATAAGCAGTGCAAAGACTTCCTATAACGACACATTTACAGTCTAGTTTGAGGAATTAAGGTGAAGAGACGGATGTTTAACCCTCCCTTGGTTTGACAGCTCGCTCAGCCAGTGAGTTATGAATGATGTTCTTGATAGACTCCGCCCCTGCACCTTCTAGGAAAGTGCGGTGATCTCCCTCGATGACGTGGACCGACACCTCGCCATCACAGACCTGAAGAAAGACGCAGTACACAGTTTGAACATTGGAAGGCTCAGACTGAGAGTTTATAGAAAAACACGCGCACACACGCACAGTGAAGATAAGTACTACAGACTGATGTAAATGTGCATCGTTACCTCACTGAGCTTATAGTCAGCTCCCAGGTTTTGCTCATATTCGCTGCTGGTTTCGGCGCGCAGCAGCTTCACGCTGCCGTGGTGGTTTGCAGTAGGTACATATGCATCAGCAGCCTTTAGCTTGTAGTAGAAGGCGGAGGCTGCAAAGTGCAGTGAGTCTCGGTCGATGTCCTTGTGAGCGGAGGTGATTAGGTCCACGGCCACACTGACGCGTGCATTCAGGTCTGACAGCGGGAGCAGAGTCTCCAGAAGCTGTAGGATGTAACCATGGAGATGACTGTAAGTTCATAGCAAAGGTTACCGCGTGCTCGCGGAGATATTGTTTTCAGAAAAGTAAGTGACACATAATTAATGAACATCACAGATCTTATGTATATGAAAATGCAAAATGAAGATGTTTTGATATTCAGGAGTTACAAATGTCAGCTTTCAGTGAGAAACTGTACGAAGCTTTGATTTAACCGCATGTTTTACTTTAGTAGTTGTGTGGCCTTTAACGCTGATGCCACATAAAGGAATACTTGTGTGTGAACCTGTGGGTCAGAGACAGTATACCTTGTTGTATTCAATGCCAGTGAACTGCTGGATGAAGGCACACAAGGCTTCAGTCTCAGCCTCAGACTCGTTGCCGGGTGTTAGCTTGGCTCTGTAGCTCTGCAAATCAAAAACACAGTTAAACCTGTTCACATGCAGATCATGTGACCAGAGCTCATCCTTCAAAACCAACATCACACACGCTATACAGCATATACATGAAATAAAGATGCGCGAGTGTTTCTCTGACCTGTGTGTACGCCGCCACATATGAATGTGAGCCATCAAAGAGAAACAGGAACTCCACAGGCTGATTCTGGGTCTGCAGCTGAGAGCACATTTCAAATGCTACACAGGCACCAAAAGAATATCCAGCGACTCTGTACGGGCCGTCCGGCTGCACCTGCCTGACGCAGCTCACGTAGTAGGCAGCCAGGGACTCAATGCTATCCAGAGGAGCAGCTGCAAAGGAAACACATGAGGGGAGTTAGTTTGGCTGCACAGTGACATAAACAGCTGATGCACAACATGTGAGTGACAAAGGTCTGAGAACAGAACCACAAACTTTTAAACTGTGACTGTGAAACAAAGAAAACATGAAATCACATCAGGTCTTTGATTTTCCTCAGGCCATTATGGAGGGAGCTGTACATGTACAAGTGTTTGTAGTTTCACCTTTGAACAGTCAGACTTTCAGCTTTAACACATTTTGCTGTTTAACAGTTACACACGTTTTGATACACATGATTGTGACACCTGGTGAGGACGCACACTCATCATTTGATGACGATGGTTCAAAGTGTTGATTTTGTATTTTAAAGTTTTTCTCTGTGACTGTAAAGTCATTTTAATATGAGCCCCATTATGCTGACAAACCCACACAGACGATGCACACAGCTCAGCAACACCAACGAGCCTGAAAGTCAAACGACATGAAAAGTTATCCATGAGGCGCCAAAAAACAACAACAGCTGCAGCAAAGGCTCTTTGTACTGTAAGATGAAGATCCTACAAAAGTAGGAAGCCTCACAAACCACATGTAGACTGGTTGTGCAAACTCCCACAGACCCTGCAGTCGAGAGGATAACAAGCTGCTCCAGTGATCATGACCAGGACACAAACTGCTTCCTCCTGAATCAGAGGCCTGACTGACAGACACACCCTGGCATAGAGGAGGCTGAGGAGTGTGACAGTTGGAGCACACGCTCAGGTCTAGGCCTTTAAACAGGGGAACCACCTCCCCAGTGTGCCAGTCCAGAGGCAGCATCCCAGAGCTTCACGCAGCGCCGTGTCAGCCAGGACGGCCCTGCAACACCCAGATCCTTCTCATCAGCCTCAGGTCTGTCCTAAATCCTAGCAGGAGCTACCACGACGCGTACCACAAAATGCATCGCACTGGTTCTTCCCAGTAGTTCAACTCCTTGGAACTGGTTGTCTGCTTGCCAATGAATCCTGCTTATTGGTTCCACTTGTGCTACAATCAGGACGAATTGTAGTGGCGCAGTCTAAAGCTGGATATGAATATTACTTTTATGTTTATTGCACAAAAGGACGCGAGTGCTAAAGTGCAAACTGCGCCTGGACAGACAGCATGCTAGCTCCAAGCTAGAGCGATGAGGAAGCTGAGCTTCAGCAGGTAACAGAGGCGGTGATGATCAGTCGAGCTGTCGCCTCTGATCATGTTTCTACGGTACCAGCACAAACACACAGTGTGTTTGTGTGACTGCAGGTTTATATTGTGAAATGTAATCATGAGACAGCGCGCTTCACAAAGAAAGCACTGTAACAAGTAACTAATAGACAAGTAACTAATTACTTTGTCTTGGGAGTAATTAAGATAGAACACTTCTAAAAAGTAATGCAGTATGTAACAGAGTACACCCATGACCCAAACACTGATCACACCTCCAACATGCACAAACATTTGACATCATATAACTGATTCATAATGAATGTGTTCGACTGTTCTCTCACAGTGGAGCCGATAAGAATCAATAATAGAATCAATAAAGGAATTGATTCCATGAGTGACGTCAATAATGGAGTCCGTTTCCATCCGCAGACACACTGCAACACTATCAGCCCAGAACCGGGACCTGGACCCGGCAGTGTGGGATCCTGCTGAGCTGTGGACGTCCTGAAGGATTCTAGATTTGATTGACTTCAATCACAAAAAGCTTCCTCAGAGTCGAGGCTGTGCTGAGGAAGGCGGACACACCAAATACTGACTGAAGTCTACAAACTGTTCCTGACTGCATCCACCTGAGTCTGCACACGTTTCATAAACGACTCTGCATATTTCCTTTCAAAATGCAAAGTGCACAGTAGCTCCTGCCTGTTGTGCAGGACTCGGTATTTTCATTGTCTTTAAAGTATAACAAACCTTTCGTGCACTGCAAGCCGTAGCAAGGCACGCTGAGCTTAGAAGCAAGCGTCTTAAAGGCTGCGATGGAGCCCTCGATGGGATGTACCAGGAACAGCGGCCCGTCCTGGCTCTTCACCTTGTTCAGTGACATCACAGTAGGGCTGCTGGGGCTGACCATCAGCTTGGTCAGATCAGACTCCAACACAGAGCGAACGCCGTCCTTCTTAGCTGTGGTGTGTGGAGATGTACTCCATGTTTGTACACATGATAACACATTTCATACTAACAAGAGTCTTAACAGCTCGATTTAAACAAATACATAAGTGCTTTTTTACAACCTGAAACCTTTTCAAAGATCTTTCTGCATTTAAAAAGCAGCTCTTCATACCGCTTTGTCCTTCTGGCTTGCTATTGGCCAGCTGTCGCAACTTGTTAATGGTGAGCTGGCGGATATCCCTCATGGCCATGACGATGTCATAGTCGCGTTCCAGAGTCTGGCGAACCTGAACGCCCATCAAAGAGTCCAGACCCAAATCAGCCAATGAGGTGTCAGCATTCAGACTGCTGACATCCCGCACACCTGATTGAGAAGAAGTTAAAAACAACGAAGAAATGAGTCGATGTCTGTGATACAAAGTAACCTCAAAGATCACCAAAGCGACTCAGGACGGCGGTCTTTTCTTATATAACACCTTTATGAACGCTAGTTTGGTATAACCTGACGCTTACCTAGAATGTGAGCTACAGCGTCCACCAAGTCTTTCCGGTTTCCTGCTTCACTCTTTACGACCGTCCTCTCTGCCAGCACAAAGCTGGACACCACCGGGTGCTGCTGGCACAGGAAGAAGTCCAGCACTTCCAGACAGGAGGCCATGCGCTGCGGGAGGGTGCCACCGATCACAACGTCATTCCCACCCATGGTCTCTAGAACCACCCCAACATCACCAATGGCACCCCACTGGACTGCAAGTCCAGGCAGGCCATCATAGCGGCGCTTCTCACACACGCGCTCAATCGCAGAGTTGGCGTAGCCATAATTACTTTGGCCAGCGTTGCCACGGCCACAGCTGACTGAAGAGAAGGCCACAAAGTGTCTGAGCTCTGGACACAGTTTCCTTGTTACTCTAGAGAGGGGATGGAAACATCCAGAGATCAGCCCATGATGGTGCCCAGTGACACACAGCGGGAGGAGCCACTCTTCTCACTTACCTGTCCAGGTTGATGGTGCCGTCATTTTTAGGTTTGTTAACTTCGAGATAAAGCTGAGGAGTTAAATTCTCCAACATACCGTCTTTCAACACCTGAATGCAAACAAACATCAACAAACGGTCACTTTAAACGTTAACTGGCAGTAGTTTAGCTGTTAGCATGTTAGCATCTGATAATTGAGAAAATTGAGTCGACATTGTTAGCATCGTTCTTGCTTTTGTTTTCGTTGCATGTCATGTGACACTGCAGCTACTGAAGTCCAACAAAGGGATCTGACCATCATTCTAGTTTGCAGTAATAATGCAGTAATAATGCAGGATCCAAACACTGACAGCAACGTCAGCATTAGACAGCGAGTGAGGCGGCTGCTGGAAGGTGGACAACGTCGTAAATGTAAACAAACCGTCTTGACAGAGAAGTTACTTTAGAAAATAAAACTCTGTTTCAAAATAAAAGTAAAGAAAGAAAGCTACTGTTAGGTACTAGCACTGGTACAAACATGAAAGGTAGCACTCTCCCCTGCTCGATGTAAAAAGTCACTGCTGCCTCTAACACATCCACGGCTTGTTTCTGGGAGGGGCAGTTACCCCCCCACGGTTAGTTAGTGACACTGAAGAGCAAAAGTATGGAGGGCTCAGCTCAGTGACAGCTGCAGCAGCCAAAGTGCACGAACCACATATATGTAGTCCAAATTTAGGAAGGACCATAAAACCTGTGAAACATGATTTTTCCAAGGTGACACATATAAATAACTAAAGGGACTCTGACCATGGCTAGGTGAAAGACACCACCCACTGCACCCATGGCACAGGCCTCAGCAATCAGGTGCTCTGTTCCTTTCAGTGTGCCGACATCACTGGTGGACACAAACACCTCCACACCCTGATTCTGCCACTCCTGCACCCGCTTCGCCTGGTAACCTGAAGACAGTTCAACAGTGAAGCTGTAAGATGAGTCACATCAGCACTGATGCAGGACTTGGCTGTGCACATCAGTAGGAGCACCGTGTCATCGTGCATTACCGTTTCTCACGCCTGATCTAGAAGTCAGCACCAGTTTGCGGGCTCCCCTCTCCATCAGCCACTGAGCAAGCTCCAAACCAAACCCCCCGAGCCCCCCAGTTATAATGTAGGAGTGGGACAAGTGGCAGAAGGTGCGACAGATACAGTGGGGCAAAAAAGTATTTAGTCAGCCACCGATTGTGCAAGTTCCCCCACCTAAAATGATGACAGAGGTCAGTAATTTGCACCAGAGGTACACTTCAACTGTGAGAGACAGAATGTGAAAAAAAATCCATGAATTCACATGGTAGGATTTGTAAAGAATTTATTCGTAAATCAGGGTGGAAAATAAGTATTTGGTCAATAACAAAAATACAACTCAATACTTTGTAACATAACCTTTGTTGGCAATAACAGAGGTCAAACGTTTACTATAGGTCTTTACCAGGTTTGCACACACAGTAGCTGGTATTTTGGCCCATTCCTCCATGCAGATCTTCTCGAGAGCAGTGATGTTTTGGGGCTGTCGCCGAGCAACACGGACTTTCAACTCCCGCCACAGATTTTCTATGGGGTTGAGGTCTGGAGACTGGCTAGGCCACTCCAGGACTTTCAAATGCTTCTTACGGAGCCACTCCTTTGTTGCCCGGGCGGTGTGTTTTGGATCATTGTCATGTTGGAAGACCCAGCCTCGTTTCATCTTCAAAGTTCTCACTGATGGAAGGAGGTTTTGGCTCAAAATCTCATGATACATGGCCCCATTCATTCTGTCCTTAACACGGATCAGTCGTCCTGTCCCCTTGGCAGAAAAACAGCCCCATAGCATGATGTTTTCACCCCCATGCTTCACAGTAGGTATGGTGTTCTTGGGATGCAACTCAGTATTCTTCTTCCTCCAAACACGACGAGTTGAGTTTATACCAAAAAGTTCTACTTTTGTTTCATCTGACCACATGACATTCTCCCAGTCCTCTGCTGTATCATCCATGTGCTCTCTGGCAAACTTCAGACGAGCCTGGACATGCACTGGCTTCAGCAGCGGAACACGTCTGGCACTGCGGGATTTGATTCCCTGCCGTTGTAGTGTGTTACTGATGGTGACCTTTGTTACTTTGGTCCCAGCTCTCTGCAGGTCATTCACCAGGTCCCCCCGTGTGGTTCTGGGATCTTTGCTCACCGTTCTCATGATCATTTTGACCCCACGGGATGAGATCTTGCGTGGAGCCCCAGATCGAGGGAGATTATCAGTGGTCTTGTATGTCTTCCATTTTCTGATGATTGCTCCCACAGTTGATTTTTTCACACCAAGCTGCTTGCCTATTGTAGATTCACTCTTCCCAGTCTGGTGCAGGTCTACAATACTTTTCCTGGTGTCCTTCGAAAGCTCTTTGGTCTTGGCCATGGCGGCGTTTGGAGTCTGACTGTTTGAGGCTGTGGACAGGTGTCTTTTATACAGATGATGAGTTCAAACAGGTGCCATTCATACAGGTAACGAGTGGGGGACAGAAAAGCTTCTTACAGAAGACGTTACAGGTCTGTGAGAGCCAGAGATTTTCCTTATTTGAGGTGACCAAATACTTATTTTCCACCCTAATTTACGAATAAATTCTTTACAAATCCTACCATGTGAATTCATGGATTTTTTTTTCACATTCTGTCTCTCACAGTTGAAGTGTACCTCTGGTGCAAATTACTGACCTCTGTCATCATTTTAAGTGGGGGAACTTGCACAATCGGTGGCTGACTAAATACTTTTTTGCCCCACTGTAGCTGGCAGAGACAGAGGGGAAGCAGCCTGTACAGCTGCTCCCTGTTCCTCACAACGGACCTGTGAGAAAAGAAAAGCTGGTCAGAAGATAAGCAGCAGTCTAGCCACTCTGCAGTCACAGTAACATACCAACCACATGCATGTAGGGATGGGCAGGTCCAGTACAAACACCTCACTCACCTGAACCAGGACCTTGCCGATGTGCTTGCCCTGAGCCATGTATCTGAATGCTTGCTCCACTTGGTCCTTATCGAACACTGTGGTCCTCAGAGGCTGAACTACTCCTCCCACAATGCCCTGCTGCAGACACTGGGACACCTCCTCCCACTCTTGGTTGCCCTCTTCAAAGAGAGCATCCAGCAGGATACCATGGAAAGCCACATTCTTGAGGAATAACGCCATGCCTGAAGGAATCACAGCAACGTGACAGCGTTTGTCAAGGCTTCAAGAATCATTTATGACAACAAAACTCTGGTTAACACCTGCAGGAACCTTAGAAAAACTAATAAAACATGTTTATATATTTATCTATCCTGTTGTCAATAAACACCACATCCACTGACCCAGAGGAGTGTTGTTGGAAAGGTCATATTTGCCGATCTCCAGGAATCGTGCGTGTCGAGCGAGGCAGCGAACACTGGCCTGCAGCTTCTCCTCGGCCAGAGAATTCAGCACCACATCCACGCCTGAAACACACGCAGCAAACACGACACCACATACAGTCAATGTATAACATGGAAGTATAACTGAGTGGGGATTACTCAGTTCACACAACTGTTACTTGTTAAACTCAGAAACCTGCTAAAGCTTTGTGTGCATAAGTCTTGTTCCAGGACATTCTTGGGTTCCTCAACATGGAGCAAAGTGTCTGCAGTACACGTGCCGTGTTCCACACCGGCTTTAAAGTCCCACAGAGGAAACATCAAACATGTTAGAGGAGGCGGAGCTGACAACGACGAACAGCACCAGTGCTCGCACAGAAGCACACACAGTCATCGATGCAGCACTGGGAGGAAACACACTGGCACCGGTGCACGATGCACATTTCACCAATGAGTTTACAGTGAGAGCTCCTGAGCAGCAGCACTGTGACCGGACGGGGAAAATTACTACTGAAAGAAAGACGAGAGATTCTGGACTTAATGTCCGTCTCTGGATCCAGGACCTCGACACAGGAAGTCTGGACCGGCTCTCTGTTCAAACAGTCCAGCCTCTGATCCTTTGAGTATAATCCATAAGGCGGTGCAGAGCCTGGATGGAGCCGACGGGTGGGGGCACTGCCTCTGGCCTTCACATATCTTGCCTGCCTACTCAAGCCGGGCCCCGAGCAGCTTTGCAGGCCCAGCTTTCATCAGCCACTCACAGCAGCTCCTTTGCTCTTGGAATACGACTGTGTTCAAAGGCTGGAGTAACCTGTAAGTGCCATTTATACTAATGTATATCAATACTCAGGGAATATTGTTTGGAAGAATGGTCTTCCATCCCTGCAGCAGAGCACAGGGAATGATTGCTGACTGCTAATCCAAGATATCTGATGTCATGTCAATCGTCCCCTGAAGCACTGAGCAGCTACCTTTGCCTTGTGTGTGGAGCAGAATGTGCCGTTCAAAGGAAGTATCTCTGGAGTTGGTGAAAGCCTCTGCTGATAGCTGAGGGAATCTCTTCTGCAGGTACGTCCGCTTCTCCATTGAGCCTAGACAAGAGGCCCCGCCCCCAAAGTTGGGGTAAAAAGACATGTGATATAATTACAATTTATTAGCAAGAGGCTTTAAAAGAATCTATAATAAGAGTTTGATGTTGTTACTGTGAGTCTGTGTGCGAGTGTTACATACTCACCGACTGTAGTGAACACTCTGCACTTCTTACTGAGCGCTATGGCGATGGCAGCCTGGCCCACGCCTCCTGACCCCGAGTGGATGAGCACGGTCTCTCCAGGGCGTAATCTGCCATGCACTACCAGGGAGTAATACGCTGTGGCATAAACCACTGGCACAGAAGCTGCTTGCTCCAGTGTCCTGCAAACACACACACACAATAAGTGTGTGGTTCATGTAGCAGGATGTAACTGTGCTGTATGCTGGAGAAACTGCACAGCAGCAGCTTTATGAATGAGACTAATGAATAAATGAATCCTGTGTCAGTGCTCCGCCTTCAGGCTTGGACACTGAAGATGGTCTCACCTAATAATCGAGTACGTACACAACGTACATCAACATCAAAAACCCTGGATTAACGGAGATGTTCGCGCGGCACTGGCGGCACGGAGCACCGCCTTTGCCTCCGCGAACACATCGGACTACAAACACGCACATTACCAACTCCGGAAGACGATCAAAGCAGCCAAACGTGAGTACAGGGACAGGGTGGAGCAACAGTTTGACAACCCTCGGAGTATGTGGCAGGGACTAAACACGATCACAGACTTTAGAGGGAAAACCAGCACACCGCAGACCACGGCCTCTCTGTGTGAGGATCTAAACGTATTCTACGCTAGATTCGACACAGCGAACACCATGAGACCGGACAGTGTGCGCACCGCGGATGACGTCAGTGCGCACACTGTGTCTGAGGAGGATGTGCGGAGGTGCTTCAGGAAGGTGAACGCACGCAAAGCTACTGGTCCGGACGGGATTCCCGGCCGCGTCCTCAAGTCATGCGCGGCTCAGCTGGCTGGAGTGTTCACGCACATCTTCAACCTTTCCCTCTCTCTGTCTGTAGTCCCAGCCTGCTTCAAAATGGCCACCATCGTCCCTGTACCCAAATCCTCCACCATCTCCTCATTGAACGACTGGCGACCTGTAGCCCTGACCCCCATCGTAAGCAAATGCTTCGAGAAGCTGGTCAGGGACTTCATCTGCTCTGCACTACCCGACTCACTGGACCCTCTACAGTTCGCATACCGCCACAACAGGTCCACTGATGATGCCATAGCCCTGACACTACATACTGCCCTGTCACACCTGGAGAAGAGAGACACGTATGTGAGAATGCCACAGTGTGTGGATCAAAGCTGGACAAGGAGGACAGGAGAGAAGACGGACTTTAGCACAATGTTTGGTTTGATGTTCGTCACCTCCTCACAAGGAGATCAAAACAAGTCTAACAGGTAACAGCTCTTAAATACATACAGGGAGAAAGATGCGAACAACCAGACAATCCCATCATATCCGTCTCCTCACACAGTTTGGATCAGATCACACGTGCAAACATTATTTTGATCCAGTTATCACTCATATGTTTACTGCATGTGAGTGATGGAGAGATTCTCTGCACCTTTGCAAAGCCTCAGCTGCTCTGCCAGCTTCCCATTGGCTGTAAGGCAGTCCGTCTCCACATCAGGAACAAACAGGAACTCCTCCAGTGTGGGCAGGCTCTGCAGCTGCTGCCGGCGAGGGGCTACTGTGGCGTGCAGGCCACAGATCTGGACTCCACCAGCAGTGATGTTGTCAAGGTAACGGCTTACGCGGACATCAACCGCTGCAGGAATCAAACAGAGTCAAACATCGAGCTGAAGGGGACCAAACGCTGAGAGCGAACAGCAGCCGGTGTTTTACACATAAAACAGTCATATCATGTTGACATGACAGCCACAAACCGCTAAAGTAACGATCAGGAGGATCACTGCTGCTGATCTGAAGCGAGAGAGGCAAACACACCTTGCTTTCCTTCAGCGTGCTCGCTGACTTTTTCCAGGTGTGCAGCAGGATGGACGCACACGGAGCGGATTCTGGTCGGCAAACGCAAACCTCCACCCGGCAGCCCCAAGACGATCATCTGCAACATGGTGTCCAGAAACGTCACCCAGTTTCCTGTCCATTCCAGCTTCCCACGGTCTCCTAGAAACAGCCAATCAGATTATTAGAAAAACAGTCCTACCAACATTTATCTGAGTGTAACTAGAATCATGTCCTTTTATGTCCCAGCAGGACAATAAGCCACAGCTCCAGCGTACCTGCTGTGTTTGACTCCAAGATGCCCTGAAAGGTTTTTCCATAGTCGTAACCTCGCAGTCTGAGCTCCTTGTAGATCTCGTGTGCGTTAAGCTTCATCGAGGCGTCGCTCCTGTCGGCAGCTTCCCGGCTGATCTCACCGTTGAATGAATCGAGTGCTGAATCCTCCAGGATGCTCACCTTACCTGAAAACCAGCGATTCTGAATATTCACGAGTTCATACTGAAAGTCAAAAGTCTGCAGACGAGTTTTACTCTGTCGCTGGAACAACTAACAGACCTCTGAGGTTTTGCTGCTCTGGTCACAGAGCTTCACCTCAGCCTGATGGATGCAGCTCGGTGTCATGTGACCTGAGCTACAGCCGGCCTGTGCTGAACCAATCAGCAGCCGAGCGACACGGGAAACCCGTTTAAACAACGCTGCACTAAATAATAAACAATATGTTTGTGGATATAATGTTGTGTGATTTTCAGCTACAAATGTAAATGATGTGTAAACTTTGGGATCTTCATCAGCAGCTCAACCTGTGTGCTGATGCAAAGACGTACCGCTGACAGTCAGGCTCCCGTTCTCCGAAACCTCGAACCTGCTGGTGGCGGGCATGAGACGCACCTCCAACTGGACCGCACCTGTGACAAACAGTCAACAGCTTCATCCACTGTAACAATAACAATAATAATAACAATAATAATGCACTTATCAAAATCAGGGTTTTTCACAATAAAAGTCACAAAAACCAATTAAATGTAAAAGATGTTGCTGTTGATTATTTTAGTAATGAAGTCGTCCGTCAGTGACGCCATCGAGTCATCGAGGAAACAAAATACTTTTGTCTTATTGATGAAGAAAAATAATTATTCAGAAGAAAATCAGACTGAGCTGCTGTGCGAGCAGCGTCTAACCCTCATGTGACACAGTGAGACATCTGTAAAATGATCTCAAAGGTCAAATTCAACTAGAATAACATCGATATGCAACCGAAACAAAGATGTACGTCCGTCTCCTTGAAGGTTTCTGAATTTAATACAAGGTGGAAGCAAGGAAGCAAGGAAGGAAGCAAGGAAGGAAGGAAGATTTTCAAACATTAATGCCAATATTTGATATTATTTCACTTTCAAGCTGAAAAATGTTACAAAAGCCTCGTTTGACGTGGGTTAACACGTCGGTGCGCCGCAGAGCGCCGGCGTGTTAAACGAAGCATGGCAGCCAATAACGAGCGTCGAGGATTTTCATCATCCAATCACACAGTGAGTTCAGGGATTTAAACGTGTGAAATCGTCAGTGTGGCGTAACTAAGACGCTCGGCAGGTCTTACAAAGCTGTAACAATCTCACCGCCTCCACATCTCTTACTGGTTAAAGTGGGACTGACAGGATAGGCACTGGGCCAATCACATGACCTCACCTGCTCGACGAGGTCATGTGATCGTGGTTCAAGCCGTTAACAAGCCACGCCTCCCATACTTACTGGCGTTTGACAGGATGGTGGCCCTGTGGATAGTCACATCCTCAAAGGTTACGGGCGTCGTTTCCATGACAACCCCTAGACTCCTCACCAAGGTGCGCCAGGCCAGCACCAGGTAACCAGTCGCCGGGTAGAGGACACGCCCATCGATGCTGTGTCCAATGAGATAGTGGTCTGCAGACTCTGGGCTGACGTCTGTTACATCAATGACACGACGTTAAACCAAATCAGAAAAACGTTTTCACTGCGACGGAAATGCTGCGAGCGCACTTCTTACCAATGTTATACACCGCCGCAGAACCAGAGCCTCCCGAGCCCGACAGGAAGTGTTCCGCTTTAGGGATATCCCACGTCTGGGCGTGGTCCCACTGCAGCAAGGGCGAGATCATTGGAGTACCAACCGGCACAGGTAGGTCACAGCGGGGCACAGGGCGTTGGCGTCCACGTTGATGCTAAAGGCAGAGAGTGGTGTGAGTGAGCAGCTGTCACAGTCAAACAGCCAATGAGGGAGGCTCTCCTCACCCGTTCATGAAGATCCTCCCGACGTTCGAGAGGAAAAACTCGAGGTTGTTGGTGTGACCTCTCTTCATCAGGGGGACGACTGAACACGTGGGCTTCAGGCTGCGCTTCAGGATGGCCTGTGTGAAGAAGTCAACACTTCAGTCACAGCAGCGAGTGAAACGCTTTACAGCCCTGGTTTCCAACGGTAACGCCACCGAGCCACAGGCTAGTGTCCCTGTAAAGTACATCACCCAGTAACATCTGGACAGGTGTGTGTGGAAAAAAAGCTTTGATAAATGGGTGTTTCTGAGCTTCAGACAGCGACGGCTGCTGAACGCTGTGTGTGGAGGCTGACACACACAGACACACACACACAGAGAGAGGGGGGGGGATCATTACAGTTTTTTACAGCCGCTAGGACACATTTCTCAATACTTAGGTCACTTTTGCAAAACTCTTCACACAATTCTCCTAACTGACCGTCAGCTTGGCAAAGCAGTTCATTTCACATTCAAAATGCACTACAACTACCAAAACACTTCATCCAGGTCTCAAATAAACTCATTCTTCCAGAACACTAGCAAAGGTTGACAGCCGACAAACACACTTTGTCACTCACAAAACAATGACCTAAAAAACACTAACAACATGTAGCATTACACAGTGTTTTCTTGTGTAAAACAAGGACACATCTCTGTTTATAATTTCAATATATGTTACTGGAATGAATCAGACATCATGCAGAATTTGTTAATATTTGTTTATGTATTTTTATTTTTTTGCACTAAGTAATCCCAAAATACAAGAATTTGTATACACACCATCCACTGATACACATACAATAGTAATGCTAATCTACTCGGTCTTCTCCATTTCTGGCTGGGTCCATGTTTACATCACAAAGCAAACCTGTTCAGCAGTTGTCTCCTTTTGTAATGAAATTGAAGGAGTAACACCTGTGTAGATGTTCATCTACAATGAGAATCAGCTGTTAAACAGCTGGTTAAACTGCATTTTTAGATTTGAAATATGTTTCAATAAAATATTGCTGTTGGATTTTGCTGTCTTTTTAAGTTTTGCATTATGTTATTGTTTTGACCATAAGTTTAACAGTTTTGAAAACAGTATGTAAGCACATGCAAAATGTCCTGTCCGTACAAAGATTTTTGGCAGTTGTTGTGTCTGAGTGAGAAAATAATTCATGAAATTTGAGAGATGTAGTCATTGAATGCATTTTGTGCCAAAACAATGATAACTGATCCTCAGTTTAGCCCACATATACTTCTGTTGTGCTCACTGTGTGAGGAGTTTTGCAAACGTGACCTAAGTATTGAGAAATGTGTCCTAGCGTCTGTAAAAAACTGTAATACAAAAGATTGGAGCTGGTTTTGGATTTTCACTTGTTGTTGGCTTTACAGTTTTTTCTGATTGCTTAAGCACATTTTTTGTTACTATTGGCTAATTTTGCAAAACTCTTCACACAAATAAGAAAACCTGTCACCCAATAATCAAAACATTGTAGTTCTCTTGCAAAAGCAAACACAGCTAGATTAACTCTTCACACCTCCGTAAAAATGGTGTTTTCGTATCAAACAGTACACACAAGCCATCATCTACTAAGCACACAATGCGCCAACTGCACACTGATGGTATGAATACAAAACACATCTGGCTTTTGCTTTCTCTGTGCACAAGGTAGGCTATGTCAGTTTGAGCTCATACTTCTGTCATAGATCCATAAGCATAGAGGGATCCAAACTTCAAGTACTGGTGTTTATTCAAACACATCAAAACAAACACAAGTGTTTATTTCCAAGTATAGGATTATTTGCAATCGCCATAATGACTATATGGGTTACTTGGTCTGCAGTGAACATGCTTCCTCTGCCCCCAGCATCTGGTCATCTAGCAATTCTGTAAAGTAACAATTTCAGTATTTTCACATCAATGGTATTGGTGTGTTTCTCATTGGCATATGGCAGTGCTACAAATCTTTGTGCGAAGTGACTGTACTAACCGATTCTCATTTCAAGATGTCCTTATGGTACTTGCTACAGTGTAGCGGCTCGAGTTAGGCTGGACCCGTTGGCCAGCTACCCTCAGGGTCATTCCACGGTTGATTACATGGTCCACTATTGTAGCTCTGATGTCATCAGCAATTCTATTTCTTACTCTTCCTACCCTTCCTCTCCCCCCTCCTCATCTTCCTCTCCCCCCTCCTCGTCTTCCTCTTGCTCCTCCTTGTCCTTGTCGTCCTCTTCATCCTACTTCTTCACCTCCACGTCCTCTTCCTCGGCCTCCTCTACTTCTCACTCTTTCTGCTCCCTCCATTGTACTCCGCACACACAGCTTACCTGTATTATAGTGCTTAGGCTGATTGCAAAGTGAACTAATTATCTAAAAAAGTTTTCACATGTGAAAGTGTGCCAGACAGTTGGCAAATTAGTGTTAATGATAGCCATCCATGTGTATACTTTTGCTAGGAGTGTGTTGGAAATTTGGTAATTGAGTGTTGTGCAGTGAATTGTGCCTACAGTTTTGCAAAGTGTGTGTTACAAAATTGCAAACTGAGTGCAAAGCAGTTTTTGTGCTTTTAGTTTTGCAAACTCAGTGAGTGGTTTTGCTATAAGTCTGAATAGTTTTAGAGATCGTGCTACAGGAATCACAGTTAGGGTTTAAGCATTCAGAAAAAACTGTAATATGAACAGTCACATAAAATTCATTCCAATTTTTTGCCTTTGCTTCAATTAAGATGTTTCTTTAAATCTACAACAGCTTCCTTTTCAAAGAGTTTACTGACATAGTAAGGAAGTAGCTAGGGAACTCAGTAAGTATGAGCAACAATAGCTTAGGGACAGTTTCTACAATAAAGAGGATTTCATCATCTGCAGTTCGTCAAAAAGTGGCGTATTAAAAACAATTCAGCAGACCCTCAGAGTGCGGATACAAACTGTTTTCAGCTGTAGAGGTAGAGGTACGCTTCATGTACTTATCAACATACAGTTTAGAGGCTTGCATTAGAGTGCTTTGGTGCTTGGGCCTCTTTTATTTAGCACGGTTATACCTTTGTGAATTTAGCTATCATATGTTTGACATGCAACTAAAAATTAGAAAATATATTTTTTAGATCAGTAACTTTGCAAATTTAGAGGAAATGTTTTCGGACAACATATGTGTCACATTTTAAACAGGGTTTGAATAATCAGCACTGACACACAGACATTTATGCCCTGGGTATAACAGACATGCTTACCTTGTGAAAGGCCCTCGGATTTCTTGGAGCAGAGAAACACTCAGTATTGTTGCTTTTCTCTATTGTATAAGCAGCACCCGAGTGTCAGAAACGCTCTGTGCGGGTAGCAAAGTCGGCTCAATGCACATCCAGGAATTAAACTCTTATGAACAGCTATGAATTCTACCTCTCTGCTGATGTGTTCCAAACAAACGATGTTTTCTACATGGCAAAATTGTGTGCTAACTACCTCACACCGCTGTGTCTGGGATCTGAAAAAATAAAAAGTTAAAACGCTATACCTTGCGGCAGTTGTGAAGTGCTGAGGAAAATACTGTGTGTCTGATGGGGTGTTTTTATATAGGTGGACTTGGTTTCAGTTGGGCTCTGAGATGCAGATATAAAGAGCAGGTTGCAAAGAGAAAGGTGGAAAAACTATGGAGGTTCGGTTAGTCAGTAGGAGGTGTAATTGTCAGCCTGCAGAGATAAAGGTGTGGGGTGTAAGAAGATGTGAAAAACCTTTGGAGGTTCAGTTGGACATGGTTTCAGTTGACCTCTGACATGATAAGATAAGATAATGGAACTGTGTCAATGGAAAATTGTACTGAGTAGTCAGTATAAGCTTTTAGTGATATAAGTTTATTGATGATAGAATACTGCGTGATGACCTTTTCCTTGTTTAGAACTGATTGTTCTTTATGAAACGTGTTCTGATATTTGTATCTGAAGCTTTCCACAGCGATAGTGGGAAGTTGAACAAGCAGTTCTGACCTCGCACACACACACACGCACACACACACACACACACACACACACACACACACACACACACACACACACACACACACACACACACACACACACACACACACACGCACACACAACACTGTGACTGATGATGATAATTCATGATTTGCATTGTTGCATAGAACTGCAGAAAAACGTATTTGATTACCGGTAAACTGAATTGAACTTGATGTGCTAATGGACATTTTTCTGGCCTTTTTTTCCTAATGTTTTTGATTTCCCTTAATATATCCTGTGCTGAGTCCCTTTTATGTCTTCTTTCTAGTTCCTTTAGTCTCTTATTCAACTCCTCTAGTTTTCTATTCTTATCTTTTTTCCTAAATGAAGTTATTGCTATAATTTTCCCTCTTAGTACCGCCTTCAAAGTATCCCATAGTATGGGAGGTGGTACTTCTCCGGTATCGTTGAACTCTAAGAAGAGACTAATTTCTGATTTAATTTGTGCCTTAAAAGGCGAATCATTCAACAGACTTGAGTTCAATTTCCATGTATTATTTTTTAACCGTAGGTTAAAATCAATGGATAAGTATATTGGTGCATGGTCACTTATATCTATCGTCCCAATTCCACAAGTATGTATTTTATCCTTATCTTTACCAAATGTTATGAAATAATCTATCCTTGTATAAAGAGAGTTTGGAGCAGAGTAGTAAGTATAGTCCCTTCTATTAGGAAAAAGGTCTCGCCATATGTCAATTAATCCTACCTCCTCAAAAAGTGCATTCACTTTGATATATGGGGATTTCTTGGAATGCCAAAAGCACAGAAACTCTACAAGTTGTTTCTGTGCATGTACGTTATCAAACATATGGATAGATAGAACAGAACACTAACACCAACATGCAATAGTTCCAAAAACAGTTTTTGAAAAGTGTCAGATGTGTTCTTCAGCTCCTTCGGATATTCGAGGTTGAGGGCATATATCAGTCCCATCAGCAGTACACATGCCTTTGTTCGGCTTCCACATCCCTCCATCACTTGGTTTCCCTCAATCACAATGGACACATCTGATGGATCCTCCTCAGCCATGATGTTGTGGATCACGATCACCTTCATCATATTGTCTGTGTAATCCTCACATTCCTACGTGTTAAAAAGAAAGAAACAAAAAGCATACACATGTTTTATTTTATTTAAGATGCTTTTTCAATATATTTCAGTTGATCTAAAGAGGGGAGTGGACAGAAGATGAATGGAGAAGGGGAGAACAGGGGATAGGAGAGGACAGGAGAGAAGAATATTAGGATCCCTTGAGTTAATAAGTGAACTGTTATCAATATGACAAACCTGGCAGTCATGAAAAAGATCTTCTTGTCTTTCCCCGAGGTAGCAAATGAGGCAGCAGATAAGGAGATCCCTTTTCTTCTCAATGCTCTGTGTCTGTAGGGAGATACAATTTAGTGAAAAGACTAAGTCGAGTGATTTACTTACATTAAGACTGAATTACTTAAAAACAAAAACATGGCTGATGCCTCTCTCCAGCTTTCAACAGGTGAGAGGCTGGGTACACCCTGGACAGTCAATCACAAGGAAACATAGAGACAGACAGGATAAACAACCATGCACGCACACACTCAAACCTAAGGACAATTTGGAGAGACCAATTAACCTAACAGCCATGCTTTCTGACTGTGGGAGGAAGCTGGAGTACCCGGGGGGAACCCACACATGCACAGGGAGAACATGCAAACTCCATGCATAAAGACCCTGGGCCGGGATTTGAACCCAGGACCTTCTTGCTACCCACTGCAGCCCTCCATAATTACATATTTGTGAAAAAAGTCAAATAACATAGGTCATTCAAAGTGTCCAGCAGAGGTCTCATCTTGGAACCAGCAGCTCCTCCTTTGGCAGGCATAAGCTGCAAAAGACCTGGTGTGTACTCATCAAGTTTCAGCATGAATGTCTCCACCAAAGAAACTGTGGTGATGCGTCTGAACTCTTCGATGAGCTAAGAAGTAAGGGGACAAAAAAAAGACATTTCAATTTGTTGACATTTGTTTGACATTTGTTTTTTGGTGGATAGGAATAGTTATCACACATACTCACCTGAGCCTCAGTGAATAATGCTGGCCACCTTTCTTTTAACTCACCCACAGAGGGGCAGAGACTGACCACTCCAAGTCTTCGGCTAGAGAACGTTTTATTCATTTTTTCTGCAATTATCTTTGCGTTGTTTTTCTTTGTTATTTCATAAATTAATTCCAGCCTCTCTTTCTCCAGTGTCTCTTGGGTTTCTCCAGTAGGATGCGGAGGGAGATAATTAACCTCTGCTTTTTTTTGGCTTTTTTACATTCTTTGATGGCACTGCATCAGCTGGATGCTACCTTTTTTCCGGGTAAGAAAATTTTCGAGATCTTAGCTTGGCACGGTAATTGTGCATCTTGTTTTTTATGCGCTGCTGCCAGCCATATAAGCCGGCAAATGATCCTGGCTCCTTAAGACACGCAAACTTTGAAACCAAGGCTTCAGCCACTGAGAGGATCTGCTGATTGGTTGGGTAAGCAGTGTACGAAAAAATTACTTTTGCAAGGTCTTGCATTGTTGCTGATTTAACACTGGCATCCATGAAAGGTCTTCCAGTGTTGCGATATGAGTTGTTTGCCTCAGCGAGGATTAGTTGTATGTCTCGGGAAAACTCCGGTACTTGAAATGGCACTGGCCACGCAGCAGGGCGACATGAATCAGGGAGAATGATGGTGTCACTGGAACTTGACGATGTGCAGTCGGACACCTGTGAGGGTGCATCATGACTGGCAGGGCAGATGTCCGTTTCAGTAGTACTTGCAGGATGGGTGTTCACTGAAGTCGAAGAGTTCAATGCAGACGATGATCCTGATTCACATGCTGGTTGTAAGTCAAGGGTGATTACTGGCTCTTTAAGGATCACTTTAACAGTGGCCTTGTCATACAAGTCAGCAGTCGAGATGACACTGAAAAACTGATTGTCAAAGTCTTTGTCTTGGTATAGCAGTCCAAATTCCCCCTGTATCCCCATCCACTGTATTAGGAATTCCTGTTGAATGCTGTGTTCTTCTAAAACAACTCTTAACTGGACTGCCATTGTTGTTTGGTTTGTGTTTCCTCAGCTGTAGAGACAGAGAAAGAAAAGAAATTGAGACAGGTTATTAATAGTTGATAAGCTTACATGCATATATTTTCTTCATTATCTTCTGCCAGAGAAATAAAAGCAGAGATTTAGTTCAGTAGAATTTTGAATAAATAATTTTTGATTGTCATTTTAAGAAGAGGGAGATAAGGGCAATAGAATAGAGGAGGGTTAAGTATGCATCACATGTTTCCATTTTCTTTTTCAATGTTATATGTATTGTTCCTGTTAAATAAACATTACAATAAACAAATAAGACTGGACGCCTGCCCATATAGTTGTTGGTAAAATAATATATTTTTTCAATAATTTCAATAAGTGCACAAACATTTGATATAACAGAAAAAATCAACCCATTACACTTACTCTGATGTGCAAATGAAGTGTTTAAGGGACACCATACGGCCATCTGCTGTATTGTATGCAGCCATGTTTCTTTCAGTTCACAATGTTTAAGGATTTCTGTCTCTCCTGTGGGCTCTACTTTGGAACTCCTCAGGTGTTCACAGTACCAGCCTCTAAGCAACTTCAGAACAAACACAGGAGTTCTGTGCACAATGACTATTTGATGGATTTCTGCAAAGTCAGGTAGGCCTCCTGTTGAGCCAAACGACAGCATCATGCCAATATTATAGTCTGTGCCTAAAATGGTTGCTTTATTTGTCATGTTCACAAAGTCTTCCCTGGGGAACTTCCTTGCAAGGGACTCCTTAATGCTGTCTTTTAGAACATCGACTGCCACTGGAGTCTTCTGGGACACTGACAGTGCTGGCCTTTGGTGGTTGTAATCGTGGGTATGATACGCAATCATCGATTGGTGTTTTCTCGCCATTGTCATGAGGATGTTTCTACACCCAGTCTGCCTCACAATCCTTCTAAAGAATCGATGTTTGGCTTCAAATCGCATAGTCCAGAAATGTACAAGTGGCCCGTAAACAGTTGTAAGCAAAGGATAGTTCTCGAGAAAGTGATGTTTTGGTCTCAGTTTCTCCTCTGGGAACACTTCTAAATATCTGTAACCGTGTTCTGAGATCTTACTTTGCATGTATCCTATTGTGTGATGTGTGGAGAGGAGCCATGACAAGCTCAGCAACATCTTTCAGGGTCATCAAAACCTCCCAAGCAGGCTCATCTTCTGGTACTTTGTCACCAATCATGAGTGGTATCATTCTCAACAAACACCAGTTTTCGTGTGCATTACCTCCTACACTTTTTGTGCTGTGAAATTTGGGGCAATGGGTTGTGGACAGTTTGTTTTGTCACTCCATTTGTAAGGAAAGCAACGGATGGAACGGTTGAGCTGCTCAAGAGATATGTATTTCTTCCTGATTAACACATCAAGACAGAGTGAAATTTCAACAGGTACAATCCCTTCAAGCAAATCATGCAAAGCATCTGGGGGATAACCTGATGTAGCATGAAAGTGACTGAGTCTGTCTGAAATTGGACACTGTCTTTTAACTCCACAGTGGTGAGCTTCTGCAGGATCAGACAGTGCTGCTTTGACATGGATGGCATAGTTGGACTTAGTCCGTAGAGGAAACAGTCCTTCTCCTACTTCATGCTCCTGGATCTGTGACCTTTCGCCAATGCAAAAGCGACAGAAATGTGAAGCTGAAAAGCTTTCATCAAACCCGCCTATTGAGTGAGCGCCAAGATTGTCAGCAACTACAGCAAGTACAGTGCCCTTGACCACTTTGCCCAGACTTGAAACAAAAATACCATTATCTTCAAAGGACTTCAAATCTTTGAGCAGTGGGTCCAAAACTTTTGCATAGCCAAACTGGTTGACATCATTTGCCTTGCATAAAATGGGTAAGTAAATGGAAGTCAGTGTAGATCTCAATGTGGCAGGTTTGTCTGCAAACACCCAATACACAGCTGTGACTTTATGCTTCTTGCGGGATGTTCCCAGAGGGTTGCATATCTCAAAGTCATCTATATAAAGAGTGGGAGTTTAAGTTCGTCTTCACATAAAAAGCTGTTTTCTCTTAGCAAAGATCCATCATTAAATGATTTGTATTCCGAAAAGACATCAGATGGCCTTTTGTTTTGTAATATTGTGTTTTGAATGTCTCTGTTGTCCACAAGTTGAGATAATAATGGGAGGATTGGTATATACTGTTACGATTCGGTGTTGTCAGTGTTTTGTTTTAGGCGTGACGGTTGTGGTTCCTGCTTTACTTTGAAAGTCTGTCTTATCTCAGTGTGTTCAGTTTACGCTTCCTTGTCTCGTCAGTTCTGATTTGCCCCAGCTGTGTTTCCCTCCTGTTGTCCATTCCCTGATTGCTCCCTCTATGTATTTAAGCCCTGTGTTTCAGTTTGTCATGTTCGCGATCTTCCCCCCCGGTTGTAAATAGTTTGGTGTTTTGATGTAAATAAATGTCTTATTTTGCTTTGATGTAAATAGTTTCGATACTTTCGTTTTGGGATTTTTTGTGGAGACCCGTAGTAGTTTTTTTTTGTTTTGTTTTTTTTCCCTTATTTTTATTTTTTCTGTGTTGCACGCCGGTTGCCTAGGCCGGGGTGTAACAATACTGAAATGTTTTATTATCTGTACTATCAAGTATGTACTCAACAGGTTCCGTCAATGAGAGATGCTCCTTTCTAAATTGCTCTCTCCTGAACTGACTGCTTAAAGGCCCTTCCACTCTTAAAGCAGCACAGACAGGGCTTAGCCGGCAAAGGTCTTTGACCCGTTCTGAAATCACTGAGTCTTCCAATGTACAGCCATGTTTTCTCAAAGTGCTCAGAATTATTTCTTTAATGACGGGACCAGATGCAGATGCTGTAAGGAAATGAAGTTCCTCTACTAGTTCGTCAATGCGTGAATTGGAGACATTGAAAATGCTCTCTATTTTCAGGAGGAGTAGCCCCACTTTCTTAGTAATAATTTTGTTTAAGTCCTCATCCTCCTCAAGGATTGAGCCACATTCATTGTCATCGTCAACAATGTCACATTCTTCGTCCGGGTTCTTTTGGTATTGATGAAGAACATTAGTCTTGAAATCTTCCAAGGAATGTGGGTTGTGTTTTCTACTCTTGTGGCTGTGGAATGTTGTATATTTGTTAACCTTATAATCACAATCCTCAAAAACACATGGCACAGTTTCAAACTTTTTTAGATGGCCACCAAGATGTTCAAAAAACTACCTCTCACTGTCAAAAGAGCATGAATTAGACAATGCACGTGAATGAACGGATGTTGCCTGGCTGGGATGACTGTGAATGATGCCTTGACAAATGTGTCCTTAATGCACCCCATGTCTTGACAGTGCAAGGGCAATCTGCATGAAGGCAGGGTATGGAGTGGACTCGACCAAAATGCCCATGTATTAGCATGACGTGTTTCAGCAGGTCTAATCTTTTTGTGGTTGTGAAGTTGCACAACTTGCATTTCCAGTTCATTTTCCCATAACTGAGGACTTTGGTTAAGATTAACCACATTTTTAAGGTCAATGTGATTTATTTCATTTAGAAACTTGCATACCTATAAAGGATACACCAGGGGTGGGGACGTGGGTGGGTGCGTCAGCCCTAGAACTGGTAACAGAGTCGTCTATCAGTGAGTCTCTGCTTGTAAAGGACACACGTGAGGACCTGAAAAAGAGGGCAAATAGTGAGTGTCCACATACACAGATTCTTCATGCAACAAAAATAAGAAAATACATTACACAAAGGAAATTTTCAGATATGTACCTGGTTACAAGTTATTTATCTAACCTCAAAATTTCTCTGAGTCTCTTTAATGAAGGTAGAAATTAAACATAAGGTGAATATTGTTCTTCACTTTTTCTTTGCTCTTTGCTCCTCTCCTTCATCGTTCTTTCTCCCTTTCCTATTCCTCAGTCATGTCTGTCCCGTCTGTAAAACCTGAAAATAAAATAAAATAAATAATAACAACAAAGGTCGATCAAATGGACCAATACGGCAATGCCACGATGATCCATTTGGGAAAGTAAATCCATTGGGTCTCCTTGTTGGTCTTCAGACAACAATTCTGACGGCTAAAGAACCAAATGGGACAGGCAAAAAAAAGTGAAGTTGACTAAAAGATCTCAGAAAGCAACATCGTGGACATCTAAAGAAACAGCTAAGAAACACTGAACTCTATCAGTCTGGAAAGGGTTACAAAGGCATTTCAAGCGCTTTGGGAATCGATCCACAATGAGGGCCTTAATCCAGAAAATGTGAAAAACCTGAAGGCCTCACTTGTCTCATTTAATGTGCCCTGAAGCTCAAGTGCACCAGGACAATAATGCAAAACACAGCAGCAAGATCATCTCTGAATGGCTCAAAAAACAACATGGAGGTTTTGACCTGGTCAAAGTGCAGACTGCAATCAGATTGAGATGGTTTAGCATGACCTTAAAAAACTCAGCCTATGCTGGAAAACCCTCCAAAGTGGCCGAATGAAAACAATTCTGCAAAGAAGAGAGGACCAAATTTCCTCCACAGCGCTGTGAAACACTCATCACCAGTTATTGCAAATGCTCGATTGCAGTTCTTGCTAGATGACAAAACCACTTATTAGGTTTAGAAGGAAATGACTTTTTTCTACATGAGGTAAAGTTGGAGAGCTGTTTCCCCAAACTAAATGAAATCATCATTTAAAAAACTACAATCTGTATTTATTCTGAACATCTGTGTTAACATTTGAAATTGGAAACATGTAAGTGTAACAAACATGTTAAAACATAAGAAATCAGGAAGGGGCATGTATAGGAATTTCTTTTACTTATGTATTAATCACATTATTTTATTGTATGATACCTTGGTGCCACTGGATTTTAACATGTCTCACACTCATACAGTAAGACAAATGGTGGGGGTCTAGTAAGGAAGTTGGGGGAAGCAGACAACTCCACAGGAAGAGTTTTTTGTGTCTTCGAGGACTCTGGGAGGTAGCAAGGGAGTGTGAACCTTAAGGTGTGAAACAGCTGTGTACTGCCTTTTGTTCCTGGAGAAGGTATTTAACTGAGAGCCATGCTGGGCTCAGGGAGACTCTGCTGACCGTCTGTCCCGCGGTCATGCAGGGACTTCATCAAGCTTGGTTGTCTGTTCTTTGTGTGTTTGATTAAAGAATGTTAGCTACCGCTCACCGCTCATCTGCAGGGTTTATTTGAATGGAAAACTTCCACAACAGGCAAAAAAAAGCTTTTTGCTAAAAAAATAGATTCAGAGCAGAAGTTTTTTGCACTGCATTTTAAAATGAAAACATATTGCATTTATTTACAATTAAAGACACAGAGCAGGAGGTGTGTTACTGTTTTACATCCACAGACACACAAGAAAAGAAGCAGGCAACATGAGGTCAAGTTATGGCAATTTTATTTGTGTATTTCAGTACATGTATTTAGATTAGAGTTTTTAAAAAACAAACAAACGTCCCAAGAAGAAGGATGGGGTGAAAGAAAGGTGGAGAGAGGAGGAAGAAACTATTGATGTCCTCAAACTGGATGCTGCTGGGTCAGTTCTTTCTCAGCAGTCTGCTCCAGAATCCCCTCCTGTCCTCGGCTTGCTTTTCTTTTGCCTTCAGTTCTTTCAAGGTTATGTTGAGCTGCTCCTCGGCATCTTTAAATTTGTCTTTCAACTGCTGTTTGGCCAGTTTCACTTTGTGTTTGAGGAGCTCTTTAGCTTCCTTTTTGTGCTTTCGCATTTCTTTAAGTGCATCTTTGCAGTCTTTCTTGGTCACCGCATTCTTGGTCACCGCTGGGAGACTTCAATGCTCCATTGCCGAAGCTGTTGCATTGAGCTGCGGCCGCAAGGTGGTTGGTGCCTGCCGTGGTGGTAATCCCCAAACCAAATGGTAGACACCAGAGGTGAAGGGAGCCACCAGGCTGAAGAAAGAGTCCTATCGGGCTTGGTTAGCCTGTGGGACTCCGGAGGCAGCCGACAGGTATCGACAGGCCAAGCGGAATGCGGCTCGGGCAGTGGCTGAAGCAAAAACTCGGGTGTGGGAGGAGTTCAGAGAGGCCATGGAAAAAGACTTTCAGAATGCCTTGAAGAGATTCTGGCAAACCGTCAGACGTCTCAGGAGGGGAAAGCGGTGCTCTACCTGCACTGTGTATAGTGCTGGCGGAGCGCTGCTGACGTCGACTGAGAAAATTGTCAGGCGGTGGAAGGAATACTTCGAGGACCTCCTTAATCCCACTGACACGTCTTCCGAGGAGGAAGCAGAGTCTGGGGATGAGGGGAATGACCCGCCAATTTCCGGGGGTGAGGTCACTGAGGCAGTTAAACAACTCCTTGGTGGCAGAGCCCCTGGTGTTGATGAGGTCCGCCCCGAGTTCCTGAAGGCTCTGGACGTTGTAGGGCTGTCCTGGTTGACACGCCTCTGCAATGTTGCGTGGAGATCAGGGGCAGTACCTGTGGACTGGCAGACCGGGGTGGTGGTCCCCATCTTTAAGAAGGGGGACTGGAGGGTGTGTTCCAACTACAGGGGGATCACACTCCTCAGCCTCCCTGGGAAAGTCTATGCCAGGGTGCTGGAAAGGAGAGTTCGTCCGCTAGTCGAACCTCGGATACAGGAGGAACAATGCGGTTTTCGTCCTGGTCACGGAACACTGGACCAGCTCTTTATCCTCTCGAGGATACTTGAGGGTGCATGGGAGTTTGCCCAACCAGTCTACATGTGTTTTGTGGACTTGGAGAAGGCATTCGACCGTGTCCCTCGGGGTGTCCTGTGGGAGGTGTTGCGGGAGTATGGGGTGTCTGGCCCATTGCTACGGGCCATTCGATCCCTATACAACTGTTGCAAGAGCTTGGTTCGCATTGCCGGCAATAAGTCGGACTCGTTCCCGGTGGGTGATGGGCTCCGCCAGGGCTGCCCTTTGTCTCCGGTTCTGTTCATAATTTTTATGGACAGGATTTCTAGGCGCAGCCAAGTGGCGGAGGGCTTTCATTTCGGTGGCCTCAGAATCTCTTCTCTGATTTTTGCGGATGATGTGGTTCTGTTGGCTTCATCGGGTGAGGGCCTCCAGCTCGCTCTGGAACGGTTCGCAGCCGAGTGTGAAGCAGCGGGAATGAGGATCAGCACCTCCAAATCTGAGGCCATGGTTCTCAGCCAGAAAAGGGTGGAGTGCCCACTCCGGGTCGGGGATGAGTTCCTGCCCCAAGTGGAGGAGTTCAAGTATCTCGGGGTCTTGTTCGCGAGTGATGGGAGAAGGGAGCCGGAGATCGACAGACGGATTGGGGCTGCAGCTGCAGTAATGCGGACGCTGCACCGGTCCGTCGTGGTGAAGAGGGAGCTGAGTGTAAAAGCGAAGCTCTCAATTTACCGGTCGATCAACGTCCCTACCCTCACCTATGGCCACGAGCTGTGGGCAGTGACCGAAAGAACGAGATCGCGGATACAAGCGGCAGAAATGAGCTTCCTCCGAAGGGTGGCTGGCCTCTCCCTTAGAGATAGGGTGAGAAGTTCGGCCATCCGGGAGGGGCTCAGAGTAGAGCCGCTGCTGCTCCACATCGAAAGGAGCCAGTTGAGGTGGTTCGGGCATCTGACAAGGATGCCCCCTGGGCGCCTCGTGGGTGAGGTGTTCCAGGCATGTCCCACCGGGAGGAGGCCCCGGGGCAGACCCAGGACACGCTGGAGAGATTATATCTCTCGGCTGGCCTGGGAACGCCTTGGTGTTTCCCCGGATAAGCTGGAGGAGGTGGCTGGGGAGAGGGAGGTCTGGGCCTCTTTGCTTAGGCTGCTGCCCCCGCGACCCGGCCTCGGATAAAGCGGGTGAAGATGGATGGATGGATGGATGGATGATGTTATAACAAAAGCTGTCACAATTGTCCCAAGTGCTTTTTTTAACCCTCTAATGCATGAATTATGAAATCCTTGGTCAAGATTTTTTTCTTAAGTGCTTTTATTCTTCTCAGGACATGAAAAAATTAATTTATATATATATATATATATATATATATATATATATATACATATGTGACGGTTTAGACACGTGATGCATTGTCTCCCAAACGTGCATGGACTTTAAGGAAAACTGATTGTTAAAGCTTTTATAATACATTCGTTGACTGCTCTTGACCTTGCAAACTACACCAATTTATGAACATTAATACATTGTTTTTTGTATTTCATTTTGATCAATTAATTGTAATTTTAGCAGGTGGTATCACACTCAAACAGATTGAACACGGACTGAACAGTGGTAAATCCATGATTTAAACCTCCCTATATCACAAAATGCTTTTTTTCATTGTAAATAGCTGTGTTATACTTGGTGAGAGTCTAGAACTTGAAGAAATATACATTTTTTTTATTATTAGTAATTGTTTGTATGTACTGTTAACATATACTGTTTTATCAAACAGCCTGAGCTTGTTAATATTAAAACAATTTCACCGTAATTTTCACAATAATTCTAACAATGTTTTGACATTTTGTTAAAATTAAAAGTACTGTATGTTTTAGGTAATTAATATACAGTTGTAAATCGTAAATTCAAATGAAAAAAGCAAGAAAGACTGTCATTCATACAGAGTTATTATGTAAATTGTAGGGTGATTAATTGTAAATAATGTTACAGATTTTTCCTGTTGTTTTCAAAGACAATGTGCCATATTACAGTACATTAATATATTTTCAACATATTAGCAGTGTAAAAATAAAAGCAAATCACCGTTTTTCAATTTACAGAAATGTAATGTACATATTACAATCACTTACTCTTTTTGATTTAATGGTAATTTACCGTTGCCATTTTACAGTTATTAACTGTAATTTTTATGCACATTTCTTATAGTGCAGTTTTTATCTCTCTCCAACCAAAACTCACTGAACCAGCAGCAAAAGAAGATCCAAACTACGCTTCACATTTGATAAACATCGTCATGAACTCCCTCTGACTTTCGCTGCTTTACTTCCAGCACGATAAAAATCACACTTCATGCACAGCTCTCTCTCTCTGTACTTCAAGAACAGTTTCTCATCTCCAATCTCTGTTTTCTGCTTTAATCATTCGCTTATTACCCGTCAGTCTACCGTTGTTTACAGCGCTGTCGGCCGCTGTCTTTTTTTTTAAACTTTACTTAAATGACCTCGGACAAGAAATCCTAATTTCTGCCGTTCAATACTGATGAAATTTAAACTTTTTAAAATTATGCAAACTTGCAGAATATTTTTAAGGTTACCTGCTATAAAAAGCCAGGACTGGAAAATCTCCTTCATGTTTTTCTGTTTTATCCTCAGTTACTTTCACACAAAGGCATGTGCTGTGATGCTCACACCTCTGATGAAGCCTCACAGTGTCAGTACTGATAAATGATCAGAACTATAATATTTCTGACTGTCTGAGGCTAAATCAAATCGAATCGGGACCTCGTGAATTGGAATCAAATGGATTATAGAAATCAGTAACGATACCCAGCCCTAGTGAGCAGCCTAGGCCCAGCAGAAGTGGATGTAGCTGTGGGTAATAGTAAAGATGAAAAGAACTACTGATAACTTTTTGTTAAGGCCTGATCCGTCTGAAGTTCATAGCCAGCTCTGACACGGAGTCATCAATCTCTGAGCGTTGAAAAAGCACAGTGTATCCAGAAAACACATTATATGCTGCGACAAATGCACTGCCCAAGTGTCCTCTCTAACACTGCCTTTCAGCAGCAGGCAGCAGCAAACAGGTCGTCAGAGGCCGATGTGATGATTAAGTTTAACATTGTCTACAATATTGCCAAAGAGTGCCAAAGGACTTTAAGCACAAGCACTTTTTCAGTAACTTATCTTTCTTGTAGAAATGTGCTCCAAATAAAGAACTTTGTGTTGACAAGATTGTTAGTTAATCATTTACAAATTAATAGTGTCTGTATGGACAGCAATTTCCCCCCAAAAAAGTGCACATTGTAAAACTGTGGTTTTAAGCAATGTGGTTGAAAAATTTGGGTGCGCCTAACTGGTGCTGGTGCGTCTCAGAAAAAAAGAAAGACGCACCAGTGCAACCACAGCAAAAGGTTAGTCTAGAGCCCTGGTGTGGCAGATAAGTTAGACAGGAATTACAGGACTCTTTGCTTTCTGAGAACTGCAGTTTGCTCCACCTTCTGAAATGATGAAATAAGCCGTCTCTCAGGTGACATCTGCTAAATGAATTTAGAATATAACACTCATGGGGAGTGTAATAGTCTAGCTTAGTTATAGCACAGAGGCTAACAGTAGCCTGGCTAACAATAGGCAGATTTCCACACATAGTCAGACCCTCTCTGCACGCTCACTTTGAGACAGCAAAATGTACCTGAAGTATTCTAGAAAACAAAAGCACAGCACAGGGTTGAGACAGCTTTGTTAAGAATAAACTTATTAAAGTTTAATAACTAGATTTACTCATCACTCCTACAGAAATAAATACATTCTGGTCTATATTTACACACATGTATTGCTTAATCTGTGTGGCGGACCACCAGGGGACTCCACTCACAGCCAGTGAGAAGGGAAATGGGAAGAATGATGTTTCTGGGTTCTAAGGGATGTTTTGCCTCCTTGTGAAATCAGTTTAGTAAGCTGAGAATAAAGTTGGAGAGAAATGTGACGAGCTCTTGCGTCGTCCTTACATACCTCCACACCTGGATATTAGGGATGCAAAAAAAGAGTAGTTCTGAGTATCTCTAAAGATTTGTTAGCTTAACAACCTTGAATGTTTGTTCCTGCTTGCTTTGATTTGACCTTCCGCTGTTGTGTGGAGAGTGCGCAATAGTTCGCAATAAAAGAGTCATTGTTTGGAAGTACTTGCTTCTCATTGGGTGAACACAGAGATATAGCTGATCTTAATTTCTTTCATTCAAATACAAGCAATGAGAAAGAATGTTAAACAATCGTTTTTATATCCAAACACGTGCCTTAGTTGACTGTTTTGAGTGCAGGCTGGTCAGCCTTTAATCATCCCATTCTTCATCCATTATTTGTCTCGACTCAGCCAACGTGGTTGTGTTGGTCGCTCTGGCACAAACAGCACAAACAAACTGGTCCCACAAATGTCCATGCAGCGCTCAGCATAGCGGTCTCTACATCTGTACTCCTTGACCCTGTGATCCAACTGCTGTAGGCAGAATCTGGACTCAGTGCTGAACATAACATCCCTCCACTTTTTCAGCTTCCAGTGACATGTTGCTGACACCAGTGCAAACAGGCCTGACTAGGAAGGGCAGTCATGGCAGGCCTCCTGGCAGCCCTGTGAGGCCAAAGATTGGCTCCGTGTAGTCTGTTCTGGATTGTCTGACTGTGGGCCATATTGTCCTGCAATCCTTGACTGCAAATCTGTAGAAGACTGCCTACAGGTCCCAAGTACTGACACAGGGAGGAAATTATCTTCTTGGGACGCAAACGTCACGGCCTGTCCCTGACATCTCCCATTGGAACTTGACCTTTAATTTGTAGATGGTACTAGGGCTCACTCCAAATAATGCAGCAACTTATTTGTTGGAAGAAAATATTGAAGTTGCCCTGTGGCATTCGCCCTATCCACATCAGTCAAACGTGGCAGACACCACCTGACCGCTGTAGCAGGGTCCATGCTCATAGAGCCTGACAGTCAGGCACCTGATTGTCCGCCCATGAGGTACTAGAAGCTCAAAACATGAGCCAAAAATTAGCTGTTTTGTACTGGCAGAGAAGAGCTGGCAATTTTTTATGGGACCAACCCACAAATGTGTCCCTGTTAATAAAATAAACAGGCTTTCCAACAGTGTAAGATTTAATGCCAAGAAGCATCGTTACAGCAAAGACATAAGTGGTCAAACACACTTATTTTTACATGTCAAAATGATGCCAGGAAGAGCACGTTCAGTACTAAAGGTCACGGAGTAAAAATAAACATCACAATTATGTATTTACATAATCTGCCATTAATCAAATAACAGCATGAAAGGTAATAATTTCAGACTCTACATGGCCACACAAAAGCCCGAGCAGCAGTGGAAAACATTTCTTTTGAACATTTATACACGTAACCAGGTGCCTCAGCTTACTGGCTAACAAGGATTGTTTATGTTCTGTATATCATGTCCCAGTCTCGGTAATGGAACTAATAGACTAACTGCAGCTTTCTTATAAGAGGTATTTATGTACAATTAGCTCACCTTAAATTGTAGGTGAAATAAATAAAGGTGAATATTAACGCACATTCACGCCACTGCCCCAAAGTGCCGCCTTCCTCTTTTCCGTTTACAGATTTAATCCTTAAAACCATTTTTAAGGCTCGCGCAGCCGTGTTTGTACCTAACCGCGTGCGGGATGCAGGTGGGACTGTTCTTGGAAATGGCAGGAGTTGGCAAATATGTTTGAAGTTAGCGTAAATACAACCGGAAATGATGAATGTTGTAGCTGTATTTAGGCTGAAAATGAATTGTTTACTTAATGATAAACTACAGCAGGAAATACAATGAAACCTGAAATTTTTATTAGACTTATTACTATGGACTTTCTTATTTTGAAATACGACACCGGAAGTTGTTTTAAATGCGTATTCGTTTATTATACGGGTCAACAACTGCTGCTTTACCAGAAAGCAGAAGGTGATAAAGTAACGTAATTTGGCGATGTGACATGTATGTCAGCCAACCTGCGTACGGTTGAAAAGTTTTCAGTGTGTGTTGTCCGCTGTTGTAAATGGTGCTGCGGTAAGGAGTGCTGCAGTCTTGTAAAAGGTGAGTTATAGTCGGAGCAGTTAACTACTTGTAGCGCATGAGAGCGAAGTTTTGGTGGAGCTGCAAGCTTCCCTACTTTGCTAGCTAGTAGCTTACCTTTTCTAGCTAGCTAAAGTAATAGAGCGTTGGCCACACCGAAATAACGAAGCCAACGTAAACTCAACACCTTTTCATTCACTATAGTCGCATCTGTTCAGCAACACTCGCGCCATATTTACGGTTTCAAGCTTCAGCGAGCCGCTTTGAATGTACACTTAAGTTAGCAAGCTAAGCTATCTGTTAAACTTCCCTGTTCCGCTCGCTAGTCAAGTGCCAAGGATATAAACATATGGCTCTGTCGATACCACCGCTGTTCTCCGCTCAGTTTGACTCTTGTTTTTATTTTTTAAACACACGCTTTGGTTCATTAGCGTGTCGTCCACGTCACATTGGTTGGTAATACAAGGCAATGCCTCAGTGATAAATTAGTCATATTATGTTTCTTAGAAAGTTCCAGTCAGACTGATTTGGGGGTGTGAGCTCATATTGTTTACATCAAAGAGGTTTTTGTTTTTTAATGTCATTTTCTTTGAGGAAAATTGGAATCGTAGTTTTTACTTATTTTTCGGGAATGCATGCCCCAGAGTTGTTAACAGCTCATCTGCAAAGCTCATAAAAACTGTCTGATTAGCAGTTTCATGGTCAGATAAGGCCTGTTCCTTTGTTGTGCCAAAAACTGATTTCCAACGTTTTTTTTCCATGTGTGATGTCTTTACTTATGTTGGTAAGTAGACTTAAGTGAACAGGATTTACAAAGCAGTTATATATAAAATTGAAAAAAATTACCTGTTCTTCAAGTGTTTTTATGTATTATTTCACCCATATTATACATTTGGCCACCTAAAATATCTTTAGAGAAGTATTGTTATATTTGTTGCAATTTCTGACAGACCAATCTTGGAAAAAGTCATTTTTAATGTCAATGAGACTTTTATCTTTTTTAACTGAGTAAATAAAGGATGTATAAAAGCCAGTCTGCCAAAAACTGATTGTGCCTACTTCATATCATTCAAGAGGGATACATTTGACACATATTTCATATGTTGTAGGCCAACAAAATATTTTTAGCAGTTTAAATATGGGCAGTCACTTACCGGGAATCAGTTTTTGGCAGTAGATCACTTTTTGACACAACACCTTCATTTGGTCGCTATATTAAGGTAACCCATATCTGGAGTTGAATGCACTTTTGAACCTGCTTTTAGTATCTTTACATTGGTACTTTCAATATGAAGTCCAAACAGTTGTCAGTGCAAGTGAAGGAGCCCATCATTAGGGAGAATGAAGAACAGATAAAACTTTAAGAGTGGCCAAATCAGCGATCTGGTAAATTCTTAAAAATAATAAATGCATTTGGCACCTCAGCGAATGGCCTGGAAGGCCTGGGTGGAAAATCATCAAGTTTTTTTTTTTTTTTTTTTTTTTTTTTATACACATAAAAAAAAAAATCATCATTTCTGTCACACTTAAAGGTCCCTTTTTACTCCTGAGATGGGAAGATCTAAGATTAATTTTGGTTTAAACATTATTTATTTTCTGTCAGAGGTTGAACATGAACATACATAAATCAACTGTAATGTTGTACTACTGTATTTTAAATAAATAACAGCGGTGTATATATAATAAACAAAATTATTTATTGTGATTAGGCAAAAGTTTCATGTGTTTCAGAAGAACACCAATGAACCGGAAAACAGAGTATTTTGGTCTGTTCCAATAAAATAAAGTAGCTATTAAAACAAAAAACCTGATAGTGTATTGTTTTAGTGTAAAAACAGCTAGTTCGAAGTTGCTGGGGAACAATTCCACAAATAGATAAAGGAGGAAAAAGAACATATTTTGTCTCCTCAGTAGAAGATCAATAACTCTTTAAACATAAACAAAATAGACACTCCAGTTATTCTCCAAGGGGAACAGAGAGAACATAAAGTGTGGTTAATGACGTGGGCAGTGAGACTCTCATATGGATCCAATGTTGTAGTGAAAACAGCTGTTCAGCAGCGTCTCTAGCCTCCATGTGTGTGGGAAAAGCCCAGTGAGAGAAATGTTAATGATCACAGAGCTACGCAGGTCAGTTACTTTGATCAGCTGCATAAAGCCGATGTTTGCGATTCTTATCTTATAACAGCGTTACCTGGCTTTGGGGAAACAAACTTCAGTCCTAACATACCACTGTGTAGCAGCCCAAACATTAGGAACATTAGCTGCCGGTTGCTCCTCCTCCACTCTCACAGGGCTCCAATTCTACTTCAAACACATGAATGATTTGTGCAGCACTATTGTCGTTGGGCTTTCATGTTGTCTGTCAAAACAGGGATGGGATGGGCTCTATTGACTATATATATTGACCATGTTTTCTGAATAATTATTTGGTTTTATCACCCAGGTCTAGACACTGGCATGAATGTGAATACAGAACATTTACAACAAGGTGCAAACCTCTGGTTACACTCAAGAACAGGAAGGGTGGATGCTACTAGATTAGTTGTATAATGCAAATGGATAAGCATAGCAAAGCATACCACAACAGCAACGTAAGAGTGTCTAAGAAATGTGATATTCTCCCATGGCCAAGTCAGCCACCTGATCTCAACCCAGTAGAGCATACTTTTCAGTTACTGTGGTCCAAAGTGAGGGCAGAGAGACCTACAGACAAGCACAGACTGGAAGTGGCTGCAGGCCTGACAGAGCATCTCAGAGACTAAGCACTTGATGTCCATGGGTCTTAGGGTAGTCACTGACTGCTTGTTCACCCAAGTAATGAACCTCATCTTCAGTATTAGCGTGCTTGTTTGTCAAAGCGTTTTACTTTTTATCCTCTGGAAGTTGGAACTCTTATAAAAATACTTTTGTCAAACCCCCTTGAGTGACTCAAGTGCAGTCTTTCAGTCTGCACTTGAGTCATGTCATAATTGTTTGATTTAAAGTCCACTGCTACAGTGTACAGAGGCAAAATAACATGGAATGTATTATTATCCAACTTATGGACTTAACTCATATTATTTGTAGGATATATTTTTTGCATTTCATTGTGTGAAAATCAGTAACGTATCTGTCATATGGCATCAGCTGATATTGTTTGCATAGTGTTGCTCGCCCGGTCCTCTTCTGTCATTATTGTGTGAATGCCGTGATCACCAGTTTTGCTTCCCGGGCTGAGCCATGTTTTAGCTCAGTGAGATGAGCAGCTGTTCTCAGAGTGGGAGGCCGGGGTTCAAATCCCGCTTATGGCAACATTTTTTTCAGTTAATAGTTCAACCTTTTTAGATCTTTTCAACGAGAATGTCAGCTTCTTCACCACTTTTCAGCATAATTTTCAGTGTTTTCACCTCTTTTCAGCACAAATTCCAGATTATTCAGCTAATTTCAGCACAAACGTCAGCTTCTTTACCTCTTTTCAGAAGAAGTTTGCTCTTTAGGACAGGTCTTTACAGCCGAAAGTTTAGATGTTCAACTCTTTTCAGCACAAATTTTAGTCACTTCTTCTCTTTTCAGCTTCTTCACCTCTATTCAGCATAAAGTTCAACAACTTCACCTCTTTTCAGCATAAATCTCAGCCTCTTCTTCTCTTTTCAGTATAATTTTCAGGTTCTTCATCTCTTTTTTGCTGAACATTCTGCTTCTTCACCTCTTCTAAGCACCATTTAGCTTCTTCCGCACAGTGCACATTTTTTCTCTCATCATATCTTTGTTTGAGACTAGAACTGGTTTGGCTCAATGGGTTGAGCAGCCGCCGTGAGATTTGGTGGCAAAAGTTTGAATCCTACATGTGACATTTGGTGCACATCTTCCCTGCTTGCATGTACTCTGCTTTATTGACGCTGCTTGGTGTACCCTTTCAAAGACAGCCATTTTCAGCAAAGACTTCAGCTTCTACACAGTGTTTTTTCAGCAGGTTCTCCTTCTTCTGCTGTTTTCAGATTCCACTACACGGCATTCACACAGCAGTTTTCGCAGGAAGTGCAACTTTTTCTAGTTCTTTATTCTTCTACCTTATTCTAGTTGCTCCGACCTTTGCTGGTTAACTACTCCCTCAGTTTTCAGCCGATTTTCACCATTCAAACTTTAAACTGTTCTGCTCCTTCTGCTAATGCCTGCTATGTCTTTTGGTCCTCATAACTTTTATACTTTTTGAGATATTAAGCTTTTTATGCCATTTTTTTGGCCCATTTTGCTGAATGGGACCACATTATCAGTTAACACTTCAACTGTTTAAACTCTTTTCCCACACATTTTCCAGCTTTTTCACCTCTTTTTAGCAAAATTTTCAAAAGTTCCAGCTTCTTCAACTGTTCTCAGTATAAACTTCAGGTTCTTTACCTCCTTTTCAGCAAAAAAATTCTGCTGGTTGACCTCTTCAGAACAATTTTTAGCTTTTTTCACCTCCTTTTTTTTTTTTTTTTTTTTTTTTTAAGCACAATTTTCAGTCTCTTCTGCTCTTTTCAACACAATTTTCAGGTTCCTTATCTCCTTATCTTTTTGCTGAACATTCAGCATTTTCACGTCTTTTCAGCACAATTTAGCTTCTTCTGCACAGTGCACTTTTTTTTTTCTCTCATCATATCTTTGGTTGAGACCAGAACTGGTTTGGCGCAGTCGGATGCGCAGCTGCCGTGAGATCTGGTAGCAAGGGTTCGAGTCCTACATATGACAGATGCTGCACATCTTCCCTGCTTGCATGTAATCTGCTTTCTTGACACTCTTCAGTGTACCCTTTCACATACAGCCATCTTCAGCAAGCACTTCTGCTTCTACACCTCTTTTCAGCAGATAATTCTGCTTTTCAGCTGTTTTCAGCAGATTCCACTACACAGCATTCACACTGCATTTTCGCAGGAAATGCAACTTTTTCTAGTTGCTAATTGCTGTTCTTTTCACTCTGTCTAATCTGCTGACCTGGCCTTTTTTCCTCCTGTTTTCCTGGGTTCACAGGATAACCATGGCAATGTGGATCCAGGCCCAGCAGCTGCAGGGTGATGCCTTGCACCAGATGCAGGCCTTGTACGGCCAGCACTTCCCCATTGAGGTGCGGCACTACCTGGCCCAGTGGATTGAAAGCCAACTCTGGTATGCAGAATTACACCAGTCTCTTTCCAGTCCTGCCCAACTTTATTTAGATGTCACATTTAAAACGTCAATATTAACCAACGTCATGTACATAAAATAGGGTCACACACACGATACTCAATAAATAAATAAAAACTAACTGTAATCAGTGTGTTTCTGTGTGTGTTTATATAACAAACCAGACCAGGATCAGTGAGTGGTGTTGGTGAAGGCTGTGCATTCTATTAACAGTTTAAAAACAATGGTACTGTTCACAGGGACTCAGTGGAGTTGGATAACCCAGCAGAGGAAACCAAAGCCAAGCGTCTGTTGGATAATCTGGTGGCCGAGCTCCAAAAGAAAGCCCAGGTCCAGGGAGGAGAGGACGGCTTTCTGCTCAAGATCAAGCTAGGTCACTATGCTAGCCAGCTAAAGGTACGTGTTGGCTACAAGAAAAATGATGGTGTGTCACCACCGGAACCTTTGTCCCAACATTTCCCTCGTATATTTTGTGTAAACTTGTGCTGATGTTGTTTAGTTTTTATACAAGCACATCTCCACAGCTGGGATCTAGACCCTGGGTCATGTTTATTAAACTTCAGTCTTTTGTAATACGGCTGAGGAGAAGCCCTCAGATTTTCATGTATGTATGTATGTATGTATGTATGTATTAGGGGTGCAACGATACACAAAATTCTCGGTTCGGTTCGATACTTTGGTGTCACGGTTCGATATTTTTTCGATACAAAAAAAATGTTCATGCCTTTTTAATTTGTCATTTATTAAAATTATAAATATATATTTTAACTCAAAAGTACAGTTTTTAAATTTAACCCTAACCCTTGTGCGTGTTTTTTATTTTGACAGCGAATGCGCACCTGCGGACCACTTATGTGCAGCCCTGGTTATTTAGCTCCTCATATTGCAGCCACAGAAATTCTTTTGTCCATGAAACCATAAAGCTGCACTTTCTTTTTGCCTTATAGTCTGATTTGTCATAACTTCTCCGTTTTGTGGTAAGCTTTTCTTTGGCTGTCACTTCTTCATCCTGACCTGTCTTATTTGGCTCAGCAGAACTAAAATATATATCTGTCTGTGAAGGTTCTCAGTCATCCAGGTCATCGTAGTCAAATATAAATCCTGCTGCTTTTACACACGCACTCACATAAGCTCAGCGATTCTCTGCGCGATCAACCTCTCACATGTTTAAGCTTGCTGCGAGAGATTTCACTTGTCATGTTTGCATAGTAAGCTAACAATTAATAAGACGATGTCAGAGGAATTGGTGCACAAATTATCATCACTCACAGTCGCTGTCGCTCTCTATACACAGTTCGCGCGATTGCAAAGTGAAAGCAAAAAAACAAGCGCAAATTCAAACGCGATTTCAATATGTCACATATTGACAGTGGCTCACCGATGCCAATGACATAATTACCCAGCTACATTTCTGAAAGAATGCAAAAGCATTGACATATATTTTTCCTTCCTACAATAGCCCGACGGGCAGGGCAGAGATAGATTTTGGTAAACCGACTGGAAAAAAAATCGCTAGCCCCGGGACGTCGGGCTAGCGATATTGCGAGCCCTGTATCTGATTGAGGAATCACTCATCTTTGGAAAAGAGAGTTTATTACAGAGAAATGTCTCTTTCCAAAATAAAAGCTATACTATCCGCTTCTTCTGGGCTATATTCTCAGCAGCATATTAAACATATCAGGTCCCCATAAGGAGAATCATGTGCTAACAGCTGTCTAAATGACTCGGCTAAAGTTAGTAGCATGCTTGCTTGTTTTTTTTCTGCTTCCACTTGTCTTTGCACTAGGATGATGTCGGCGTAAATGTGCAGTCATATTCGTTGTGTTCCCACTAGTGCTTTCAGGTTAATCTCGTTGAAATGACCTTAACGCCACAACACGGCAAATCTCTGTTAACGAGCTACCGCCGATCGCCCTGTGCATGGGGCTAGACGGCCAACACGTTAACGAGCTAACTGCGCTAACACAATAGTTCCCACCCATGTAATTGAGCATTGCGTGGCACATCCAACATACTGTTTTACTTTAGTCCATGACTCGCTTACCTTCAGGGTCATACGTCACATGAAAACCAAAATAATTCCAAACGCCAGATCTGAATGAGGGTGGGGGAGGTCCATGTTACAAGGAGAGCTTAACTTCTGTCTCGCTAGCTTGCCCTGCGCTCTTCCTTCTGACGATGCTGTCTGTGTTGGGCGCTCAGTGAATCTGCGTTCAACTACTCCGCCTAGGCTGCACTGTCGAGCCTAGGCGGAGTAGTCGAACGCAGATTCACTGAGCGCTCAACACAGACAGCATCGTCAGAAGGAAAGTTGATAAAATAAATTACAAATTTTGTATTGTTCGATACATATGCGTACCGAACCGAAAGCACTGTATCGAACGGTTCAATATCGATACGAATATCGTTGCACCCCTAGTAAGTAAGCAAGCAAGCAAGCAACGATATTCGTATCGATATTGAACCGTTCGATACAGATGATATTCGTATCGATATTGAACCGTTCGATACAGATGATATTCGTATCGATATTGAACCGTTCGATACAGATGATATTCGTATCGATATTGAACCGTTCGATACAGTGCTTTCGGTTCGGTACGCATATGTATCGAACAATACAACATTTGTAATTTATTTTATCAACTTTCCTTCTGACGATGCTGTCTGTGTTGAGCGCTCAGTGAATCTGCGTTCGACTACTCCGCCTAGGCTGCACTGTCGAGCGCAGATCCACTGAGCGCTCAACACAGACAGCATAGTCAGAAGGAAGAGCGCAGGGCAAGCTAGCAAGACAGAAGTTAAGCTCTCTTTGCAACATTCAGATCTGGCGTTTGGAATTATTTTGGTTTTCATGTGACGTATGACCCTGAAGGTAAGCGAGTCATGGACTAAAGTAAAACAGTATGTTGGATGTGCCATGCAATGCTCAATTACATGGGTGGGAACTAGTGTGTTAGCGCACTTAGCTCGTTAACGTGTTGGCCGTCTAGCCCCATGCACGGGGCGATCGGCGGTAGCTCGTTAACGGAGATTTGCTGTGTTGTGGCGTTAAGGTCATTTCAACGAGATCAACCTGAAAGCACTAGTGGGAACACAACGAATATGACTGCACATTTACGCCGACATCATCCTAGTGCAAAGACAAAAACAACAAGCATGCTACTAACTTTAGCCGAGTCATTTAGACAGCTGTTAGCACATGATTCTCCTTATGCTGCTGAGAATATAGCCCAGAAGAAGCGGATAGTATAGCTTTTATTTTGGAAAGAGACATTTCTCTGTAATAAACTCTCTTTTCCAAAGATGAGTGATTCCTCAATCAGATACAGGGCTTGCAATATCGCTAGCCCGACGTCCTGGGGCTAGCGATTTTTTTCAGTCGGGCTACCAAAGTCTATCTCTTCCCTGCCCGTCGGGCTATTGTAGGAAGGAAAAATATATGTCAATGCTTTTGCATTCTTTCAGAAATGTAGCTGGGTAATTATGTCATTGGCATCGGTGAGCAACTGTCAATATGTGACATATTGAAATCGCGTTTGAATTTGCGCTTGTTTTTTTGCTTTCACTTTGCAATCGTGCGAACTGTGTATAGAGAGCAACAGCACTGATCTGTGAGTGATGATAATTTGTGCACCAATTCCTCTGACATCATCTTATTAATCGTTAGCTTACTGTGCAAACATGACAAGTGAAATCTCCCGCAGCAAGCTTAAACATGTGAGAGGTTGATCGCGCAGAGAATCGCTGAGCTTATGTGAGTGCGTGTGTAAAAGCAGCACGATATATATTTTAGTTCTGCTGAGCCAAATAAGACAGGTCAGGGTGAAGAAGTGACAGCCAAAGAAAAGCTTACCACAAAACGGAGAAGTTATGACAAATCAGACTATAAGGCAAAAAGAAAGTGCAGCTTTATGGTTTCATGGACAAAAGAATTTCTGTGGCTGCAATATGAGGAGCTAAATAACCAGGGCTGCACATAAGTGGTCCGCAGGTGCGCATTCGCTGTCAAAATAAAAAACACGCACAAGGGTTAGGGTTAAATTTAAAAACTGTACTTTTGAGTTAAAATATATATTTATAATTTAATAAATGACAAATTAAAAGGCATGAACATTTTTTGTATCGAAAAAATATCGAACCGTGACACCAAAGTATCGAACCGAACCGAACCGTGAATTTTGTGTATCGTTGCACCCCTAATAAATAAATATATATATATATATATATAATATATATATATATATATATATATGTATGTGTGTATATATATATATGTATATATAATATATAAAAATATAAATAATGTGTGTGTGTGCGCTGCACTTGCTCGTCATGTGAGCTCATATACAAGCTGAAGCAGAAAAAGTTGTGACACCTGTTATCTTGTTATCTCTGACTTGAGCGTCAGGTTTTGTCAAACCAGTTAATTCAAAGAAGCCTTGCATGTGGTCTCAGAATGAAAGATGTGTACATTGTAATATTGTAATATATTACAATATAACTATTGTAATAAACTCAGTTTGGGTTTATGCATATAACATTAAATTACATCAACGACCACATAAAGAGGCTTTATGCTGTTAGGTAAAGACCCAAAAGGAGAAAACTAATCAGTCACACAGTCTGAGAAAGCACTCCGACCTGTCCTTCAGCAGAGCCAGGCCCAGGGAAGGGCAGCTATCTGCCACGACCATGGAGGGTTGAAGAGGTTGAACTGGCATTAGTTTGTTGAGTTTGTATGCTTGACTCTGTGTCTGGAGGTTTTTGTTTTGTTTTTGGTGGGTTTTTAATGTGTAGTTGAAAGATTTTGGATCTTTCATGCTTTGGAAATAAAATATTTAAACAATAATGTCAAAAATCAAGCCTGTATTACTTTAATATAAGCAAAGGCATGAATCAGCTACACATAAAGAACGTTGCATCCTGATGTGATTAAGTGTGTGTGTGTCTGTTTTGTAGAGCACCTACGATCGTTGTCCTTTGGAACTGGTCCGCTGCATTAAACACATCCTGCAGTCAGAGCAGAGGCTCGTTCAAGAAGCTACAAATGTAAGTCGAAGAAATTGCTGCGTTACTGCAGAAATCAGGGTTGTGGGTAGGTTAGGAACCATACATGACAGCTACAGCTTTTGTCTATCTGGCCTGTTGCAGCTTGCTAGGCTGCATATACCAACAACTCGGAGCACAAGAAGAAACAAGTCCTCCTGAGTAGTAAGAGGATACGTATCCCCATTTGTTCTAGATATAGGGGCAGGTTGATAACCACGGTGGAGCCCAGAGGGAGCAGGAGGACGGGAGAAGCTCAAAGTCTGGAGTGCCTAACCTCAGTCTTTAAACCAGCATGTTTGAAGTTACCAGGTTAATGCACAGTTCAGTTCCCAACTAATAATATGTGAAAGTGCTTCTCGCTTTGTTTTGGTCATTAGTATGTTCAAGATGGAAATCACGCCAAACGACAGAGCAGAATGATGCATGTGCAGGCAGTTTGACTGTGATATGAAACTTGACAGTCCAGGGGTCGATTGATCCGATTAAAAAGGTGTTTTCAGTTTGAAGCATCCGTCCCCAAACAAAAATACAGCGGAGGACAGAAGAAACATCTGTATGTGCACTTACTCTGCAGGAGTAACATTAAGCTAATATGTAGAGCAATAAACAATAGCACCATACTGACTGCATTATATTTCATGCAAAATAAATAAATAGCAAATTTATGGGGAAAGGTTTGTAGTTGGTACATACAGTTTCACCAGAAAGCACGCCATCCCACATCCCCCCACTCACCCCACTCAATGTGTCTTCCTTGCAGGTGTTCATATTCAGTTGCCTTTAGTTATTGTCATACACAGAAGGTGTAAATAAGAGTTTTGGGTGCAGATTTTGTCCTGATTTTGTTTTAAGCCCTCATCATCTGTTTGGTGTCTAGGCCAGCAGTGGAAGTGGGAGCCAGGCCATGGACACGCTATCACAGCGCCACCAGCAGATCAACCAGGCCTTTGAGGAGCTCCGACTAGCCACACAGGAAACTGAGAATGAACTGAGAAAGCTGCAGCAGAGCCAGGAGTACTTCATCATCCAGTACCAGGAGAACATGCGCATTCAAGGTAAGCAGGAGAGAGAAACACAAGTGGTAAGAATGTAGAAGCAAATAAGCCCACCAGTACAACCGCAACCATTTTAGATTTGAATCTATTCTTTAAATTCTGCTGGTTTTCCCACCAGAACACAACAACCTGTAACTGTTTGCATCACACTCGGAGCTCTTTCTCCCTATCCCTGTCTCTCTCTCTTTAGACAATATGCACAAAAAGTTAATTTACTGAAGACAAAAGAAAACTACAACCACATTTCCCAATCAAACATAAACAGCATATCAGATGTTTAAACGGAGAAAATGTGTAATTAAAACAAAATCTCAGTTCATTTTAATTAGACTCTTTGGACTTGAACCTAACCTGCTCTGGAGCAGCTATGACCTTTACTGGACCATCGCTCTGACCTCCGTGAATAACAGGAGGGCCCAAAGTCTCTTTCACATCAGTGATAAATTTTGTTATTCTAGTTCTAAAATGCAATATATGATCCTAAAACAGGACACCTACAGTGTACTGCTGACCTCATATTAAATTTAAAGCTGAAATTCTTAAAGTTGAGAGAATCAGAATCAGATCTTGGAAGCTCCACGCCAAAAAACCCGTCAAAAATAGTCCTCAGTGTAAAATTGTAAAGACTTTCATATCTCATCATCTACAGCAGGGCTGTCAGGATTTACACTGAGAGCCACATACAGCTCGATTTGATCTGAAGCGGGCCGGACTCGTGACTGTCTTCTGTCAGTGTAGAGAAGTCACATATTTAACTGTTTTTCTACATGATGAAGGTAAATCTGCTGTGACAAAGAAGGAAATCTGTCAGCACGACTCTTTGGACTGTACGAAATAAACCTGTAAAATTACAGAAAATGTTCTGGTAGCTCATTGACTGTCCAGTTTTTTTGTTTTTGTAGTTGTAAAAAAACTGAAATTTCAATAGAAACTTTTCTCTTTTTCACAAAGTTACATTGTTTTTATTAGAGACAGAGCTAAGTGTTGCAATTTGGCATTATTTTGTGAAAGTTGAAATTTCTTCGGTGTTGAATAGCAGAAATTAGCCTTTCTTGTCAGAGGTGCCGTATTTTTTGGACCATAAGGCGCATAAAGCAAAACAAAGCAGTCAGATAAATCAAACTTTATTAAACTCATTCTTCGTGCTTCCTCCACTTCTGTACCATTGATCCATTAATGCTGAATTCTCTGGCAGCTGCTCTATTCCCATGTTGTTGCAGTATATTAATGACTAACCTCGTATTGTGGATGGATTATCTCAGTTGTTCTCCTGACTGAAGTTTGGTCCGTTTACAGCATCCTGCCATGCGATTGCATTTGTCTCTAACCATCAGGAACCTTAACGTTAACTTTTATCAAGTGGAAAAGTGTTAGTGTTCATCCTCCAGCTTCACTGTTTATGCTAACATAGCTGTGTCGCCAGCGATCATGTAGCACATCATTATATACCAGCTAGCCCAACTTCAGTAACCCTACAAATGTCACTGCTGTTTAGTTTCCTGTCTTCATTTATGTTGGAAGTGATAGCAGAGCTGTACGTTTGAATTTTTCAGGAATCTCTCAGTCAGAACATGCTATATCATGTTTAGGTGGAATCGAGCTAACTTCCTGCTAACTTCTAACTCTGTTAAATGTAATAAATTCTGTTTTCATGGATGCCTGGATGTTAAACTTAATTGTTACACCTGGTAAAGCAGCAACACTGATCATTTTATTAAGGTGAAATAATTTACAGTTTTTAACTCTCAGTGATGCTGCAGTGTTCGTTTGACTTTGGGACCTGAAACTTACGGAGTTTAGGACCCAGATTACTCCACGAGGCTCCTGACTACCTCCTGACTATGGCAGCCGTAATGCTCCATCAATCCAACAAGCGGTGCGGCTTCGTAGCAACCAAAGTCGTACTAAAACATTTTTGGCAGATTTTTGAGCGCCGTGTAGCACATAGAATTGGTTCAAGGTCAGTAAACACAACCAGAATTCATACATAAGGTGCACTGTCGATTTTTCAGAAAGAGATTTTTGATGGAAATTAAAACAAACTGAGAGAGAGAGAGAGAGAGCTGTGCAGGAATTTATTGAGCTGAAAGGAAGACAGCCAAGGTAAGAATGAGTTCATTACAGTGGCTTTCAAAGGCAAAATGAGGCTTTGGTCTTCTTTGGCTGCTGGTTCAGTGAATTTTGGTCATTGTGATGAAATCTGCAGTTTCAGAATCTGTCAGATGTCGGCTCTCAGAGCCTGACTGCATGGCCATGTACACTGTGCCGCGCTTTGTGTTTACATCTTCTTGTGGAATCTGTACCTGCTCTTTAATCATTTGCTGGTTTAGCTGTTTGGTGGTTGTTGACATGGTTTTGTGGGCTTTTAGCTGAGATTCTGATGTTTCTGTGGATATCACACGTCTATATTGGAATAACAGATCTGATGGGACATCCTGTTAAACCACATGTTCTCCCTCTCGCCTCGCTGTCGGTGCCATTGGGTTCCAACGAGTTAATTGTTTAATTACTTTGTGTGGTATGAATGTTTCATAAGACATGGGACAAGACTCGGAGGCCCATCTGCATCTAAAGCAGCGGTCCCCAACCTTTTTTGCACCACGGACCAGTTTATGTCTAACAATATTTTCACGGACCGGCCTTTAAGGTGTCGCGGATAAATACGACAAAATAAAACCAGTACCGGTACCAACAAAAGAAGATTTATTCGTGACCCAGGGAAACAGAGTTAACGATAAAAATGATTAAAAACAAAACAACAACGATAAAAACCCTGAAAAACGTAAATTTCATACCTGAGCCTCACCTCTCTACCAAACGACTCTTTCCATGGCCCGATGGTTGGGGACCGCTGATCTAAAGGTCAAAGGTCACTCTTTCGAGGATGCCAATGTTCACATTTTGGACAGAGAGGACAGATGGTTTGAAAGAGGAGTGAAAAAAGCATCTATGTCCACTGTGAACGACCATCTTTGAACAGAGGGCGGGGCTTATGACACCAACTCTCTGCCATGTATAATCCAGTTTTGAGATCCTTCCCAGACGCCTTAACACCCACTCACATCCTGGGACATCTGACCTCAGGAAATCATGTGATAGGGTGGAGCCAGGTTTCACAATGAGCTCACCTGAAACCCTGGCTGATTGTGACCCACACCCGCTTTCACACCTTGGCCCATGTGATTAGGTAGAGGATCATTAGGGGGTCCGTGTCCCTCTTGGTGGGGGGGGGACACTCCCACAGAGCTTAAATCTGGGACTCTCCACCATTTGACCCTAGAACTGAAGAAGCTTCTCGGATGAGAGGTGAAACGTCTTCAAGCAACTTAAGGAATTCAGATGCTTTTCTTTCCAAGCTCCTTAGGTCATAAGTGAGGTGTTTATCGCTATGTTATCACCCACAGTCTCCATTATCACAGAAATGCAGCCAGATGCTGCTCATTTTACATTTTTGCTCGTTTCTTCACTTTTTCAGACACGCGAGCATTTAAATCTGGCTCTCTGTGTGCCTGGCCCGTACCGCTACACTTGCTTTCTTGAAATGTCTGCCACCTTTCCTTCTTTCACATAATGGTATGATCCCAGGCTGTCTTTGCGTGTGATTGGCTGCATGGTGTGACCATGAAAATGAAGTCCCGTCCCCGTTTGCATGGATTCTCAGCAGGGCTGAAGATGAGGTTCTGACATCACATGCCGTATATTAAAAATGGACATATAAGATTATCTCGCAGGCCGCACGTCTGACAGCCCTGATCTACAGTAATAAGTAGAGATGGACTGATCCGATATTACGTATCGGTATCGGTCTGATACTGACCTAGATTACTGTATCGGATATCGGAGAGAAATAAAAAATGTAATCCGATCCGAAGTATCACAAAATCACCTCACAAAACGCGCTACTTGGCGTAACCCGGCTCGGCGCATCGGAGCAGTGTGTGTCACGTGATAGAGCGGCTGTTGTCTGCGAGACGGCGGTCTGTTGGAGCCTCGCTGCATGCTTCCTAACCGCGGCATTTCATCTCGGCGAAAACTATCCCAGAGAAGTAAAGCGAGTGTGTAAGTTCATCCCTGAATGTTTGCAGAGTATTTCCACGTTAAGCTTAACAGCTGATATATGGAGCCACAGCTGGACTGGCCATCGGAGCTCCATACTGAGGTGAAAAGGAAGCGATTTGTCCCGGACTTCAGCTAGAATTTAAAAAATGGACACAAAGCTGGAGTTATTCTGTCTTTGCTGCGCAGTTCCATCTACTTCTCTCATTCTCTCCCCTCCCTCTCCTCTTATTACTTCAAACATGAAATTGATCAATGATCAGCTGATCGGCTTTTCTGCCGCAAGTCCGTCTTTCTTGTTTGTTTATCGCCCACTTTTCTCTAGAAAGAGGAGACCAGCAGATAGACAACAGCAGCATCTTTAAGCTTGATCAGCTGTTGTTAGAATTTATTTAATATTACTTTCTAGTATCAGCTGATGTTTGCTGCAGCCACAGCTGTAAAGCTGCTGCTCATGATGTCGGTTTGGATATGTGGTGAGAGGGAAACATGAAGATGAAACCAGGAGATGTCCTTACTGAATCATCAGAGCTGTGATGGAGAAACAGGTTTACCTTTTAGGTGACATGAATGAGTTGAAGTTATGAACTGTTTCTGAGAGACAAATAACACCAGGATCCTTTTCTAAGTAGCTGACAGCTGGTAACTGTGCAGGGGCGGGTCTAGCAAAGTGTTGCCAGGGGGCAGGTAGGGCATTAACAGGGAGAGGGGGGCACAAAGAAATACTTTTCTGTCTTATTCTCATTTAAAATGTCTCACTTTTAATAAATAATTATCTGAATCTTCCAACCAAAGTTTTAAGCTACAGTCTGTGCAGTCTGCAGTTCTGTTGAAGAAAGATGTTGAATCTATTTAATTATTGTAGAAAAATAATTGATTTCTGTGCATTTGTTTTACACTTGCATTAAATTAAAGTTGATTACATCAATTTAGGGTGGGGGGTGGTTCCCTAATACTATTAGTTAACCCTATTAGTTAGGTAGGTAAGCACTCTTTAAAATACCAGAATAGGGGGATGGTGTAGGTTTAAATGATTGATCAGTGTTGCTGAACTATGAAATGTTTTGGGTGCAGTGTATTTTTTGCATACAGGTATAACAGAATAGCTTCAGACTCTTGTTTTTTAAAACTTGAGTATGAACTTATACAAAATGCAGCAAGATATTTATAAAAAAATAGTTTTATTGATTACAAAATACAGTGGGGCAAAAAAGTATTTAGTCAGCCACCGATTGTGCAAGTTCCCCCACTTAAAATGATGACAGAGGTCAGTAATTTGCACCAGAGGTACACTTCAACTGTGAGAGACAGAATGTGAAAAAAAAATCCATGAATCCACATGGTAGGATTTGTAAAGAATTTATTCGTAAATTAGGGTGGAAAATAAGTATTTGGTCACCTCAAACAAGGAAAATCTCTGGCTCTCACAGACCTGTAACGTCTTCTGTAAGAAGCTTTTCTGTCCCCCACTCGTTACCTGTATGAATGGCACCTGTTTGAACTCATCATCTGTATAAAAGACACCTGTCCACAGCCACAAACAGTCAGACTCCAAACTCCGCCATGGCCAAGACCAAAGAGCTTTCGAAGGACACCAGGAAAAGTATTGTAGACCTGCACCAGACTGGGAAGAGTGAATCTACAATAGGCAAGCAGCTTGGTGTGAAAAAATCCACTGTGGGAGCAATCATCAGAAAATGGAAGACATACAAGACCACTGATAATCTCCCTCGATCTGGGGCTCCACGCAAGATCTCATCCCGTGGGGTCAAAATGATCATGAGAACGGTGAGCAAAGATCCCAGAACCACACGGGGGGACCTGGTGAATGACCTGCAGAGAGCTGGGACCAAAGTAACAAAGGTCACCATCAGTAACACACTACAACGGCAGGGAATCAAATCCCGCAGTGCCAGACGTGTTCCGCTGCTGAAGCCAGTGCATGTCCAGGCCCGTCTGAAGTTTGCCAGAGAGCACATGGATGATACAGCAGAGGATTGGGAGAATGTCATGTGGTCAGATGAAACCAAAGTAGAACTTTTTGGTATAAACTCAACTCGTCGTGTTTGGAGGAAGAAGAATACTGAGTTGCATCCCAAGAACACCATACCTACTGTGAAGCATGGGGGTGGAAACATCATGCTATGGGGCTGTTTTTCTGCCAAGGGGACAGGACGACTGATCCGTGTTAAGGACAGAATGAATGGGGCCATGTATCGTGAGATTTTGAGCCAAAACCTCCTTCCATCAGTGAGAACTTTGAAGATGAAACGAGGCTGGGTCTTCCAACATGACAATGATCCAAAACACACCGCCCGGGCAACAAAGGAGTGGCTCCGTAAGAAGCATTTGAAAGTCCTGGAGTGGCCTAGCCAGTCTCCAGACCTCAACCCCATAGAAAATCTGTGGCGGGAGTCGAAAGTCCGTGTTGCTCGGCGACAGCCCCAAAACATTACTGCTCTTGAGAAGATCTGCATGGAGGAATGGGCCAAAATACCAGCTACTGTGTGTGCAAACCTGGTAAAGACCTATAGTAAACGTTTGACCTCTGTTATTGCCAACAAAGGTTATGTTACAAAGTATTGAGTTGTATTTTTGTTATTGACCAAATACTTACTTTCCACCCTAATTTACGAATAAATTCTTTACAAATCCTACCATGTGGATTCATGGAATTTTTTTTCACATTCTGTCTCTCACAGTTGAAGTGTACCTCTGGTGCAAATTACTGACCTCTGTCATCATTTTAGGTGGGGGAACTTGCACAATCGGTGGCTGACTAAATACTTTTTTGCCCCACTGTATATCAGATTCATATCGGTATCGGCAGATATCCAAATTTATGATATCGGTATCGGACATTAAAAAGTGGTATCGTGTCATCTCTAGTAATAATATTGTCAAAAGACTCGGCTCAGGTGCTAGAACAGGTTGTCTGCCAATCAGACGGGTGGTGGATCTTCAGACAGCACTGAATTAAAAACAGACATGATTCTGTCATAAAACTGTCATGCACTCAGGAACACTTGCAGAAGTTGTCTGTGTGTTGTTGTCTCTGACTCTATTGACTGTTTCTTATATAGCATGTTTATACCCCAACCCATCGCCGGTGACAGGCTAGGGTTTAAAGCAGGAGCGAGCAACTCCAGGCCTCGAGGGCCAGTATCCTGCAGGTTTAGATCTCACCCTGGGTCAACACACCTGAATCAAATGATGAGTTCATTACCAGGCCTCTGGAGAACTGCAAGGCATCACACATTCATACATGTCCTTTTGTTCTATGCTGAAGTGCTAACATGTGCGCACATTCAATGATGGGTACATTGAAGTATCTTGCCTAAGGATATTATAGGATATTAGATATACAGACTGAAGCAGCCAGGAGTTGAACCACCAAGCTTTGATTAGTAGATGAGCTGCTCTACCGAGGCCTTTGAAATAAAGGCGGGAGGGACAATACTGAACCACATACTGCAGCTGTTCCAGCAGCACAGCTTCATAGAAGAGTGCAGGTGTTGAACTGCCTGCAGTCCAGACCTTTGACTGACCCGAAACATCTGATACACCATGAAATGAAAAATATGGCAAAGCAGCGAAAAGCCTCTGTCAGAGAAGAAAGGGACAACAGTCCTCTCTGAAGTCCAGCGTGGTTTTTGTTTTTTTTCAAATTCAAAATGAGCTAATTTTTTCATAGATTTGCTCAGTTGAAACATTTGATTTATATTCTTTGTTCTATTTGTAATAAAATGTGGATTTAGATTTCCAAAACATTGCATTCTGGGTTTTTTTTAAATTTGATAAAGTGTCCTAACATTTGTTCTATGATCTGTGGTTATAAATTGACTTAAATCTTAATCAGCTGTCAGTGACTAAGTAGCAGCAGGTTTATGGAAACAGATGCTGCGTCACACACATTTGTACAAAGCTGCATGTGTTGATTAATTGTGATCGTGTTTAACATCTCCTACGTCTTGCTTCGTCAGCTCAGCTGAGCAGCTTGTCTTCACTGCCTCCAACTGAGCGCACCCAGCGGGAAACAACCCTGCAGAGCAAGCGAGCCACTGTGGAGGCCTGGCTCGCCAGAGAGGCCAGCACACTACAGAAATACAGGCTTGTATGGAGACACATCACACATACACTTCAGAATGGGTATCAGAAGATCTCCCTCCCCCTCCCTCCCTCCCTCCATTTCTTGTTGCTCTTGGTATCTAATCAGGCAATCATTTGGCAGCAGCTCAGTGCATTTAGTTGTGTAAGCTAGGGTCGTGCTGTGTCACATCCACGGTAATGCCAGTATGAAAATGTTATACCATGATATCGTTGATATATCTAGTGGTGCAAGGAGACGAGCTGGGGCGCGTCTGAAAGAGCTGCAGCAGCCACATCCCTGCAGTGACTTTTACTACCTAAAACAGCTTCTGCTTCAGCAGCCTGTAGCAAAGCACAAGAAACACATGCAGATAAAATACAGTTGAAATTTGACCAGATGCAACATTTTCTATACAGGTTGTGTAAGTGCTGTGATAATCTCTACAGTTAAAAAATAACAACAATGAAAAAATGCTGTCTCTGGTTTGAAGACTACTCCCACGGCCCATTCAGCTGCTGTCAGATCTCTGCTTAGAGCTGACCACGTGCGCTCAGCGTGATCATACTCCTCAATCATTGTGGGCTAGAAGGAAAACTCCAGTGTTCCTGAAAGGAACAATTATCTTTTAAACTTTAAGCCAAAATTACAAAATAACTCCATTAGGCCTGTGTGACTCTACATCAATAAATATCAGCCTAATACAATTTATAAGGCAAAAACTGAGCTTATACAGTTTTACGATGCTTGAGATTTGGTAGGACCACCTTTGGCTGCCAGTAGCAAAGCACCTAAAGAAAGAACTTAACACTGTTTGTCTGTTATATGTAGAGACAACACTTGTTCATCTCTCATGTTAGGAGTGTTTGTGAATGATGCAGATAAGTGAAAAAACAGTCTAAAGAACACATTTGAAAGAATTGTTTAAAGACCTTTCAAAGTCTGCTTCCTAATAAGCAAAACAGGGGAATAATGAAGGGTCAAGCTTTTAGCACACAACTATAAAAGACACATTGGTGCCATGTTAATCTGTAATTTACAGAGTTATATTTTTCATATGCACCTGTTTCTCAGTGTGTGGCTGTACTTTGGCAGGACCTGGCAGAACAGCACCAGAAGACCTTGGGCCTGCTGAGGAAACAGCAGACTGTGATCCTGGATGAGGAGCTCATTCAGTGGAAGAGGAGGCAACAGCTGGCTGGCAATGGGGGTCCTAATGAGGGGGGGCTGGATGTTCTGCAGTCCTGGTAATTGTTGTTTTACATTCATGGATTAAAAATATAATTTTACCAACTCCAACAGCTGTTTTTGTAATAGTGTAAACATGTGGAGAGTTGTTGTTCAGTAAAGACAGTGATTAGGTCATAACACACGAGTTTAGGATTTTCCCCCTTTTTACTTTGTTCGTTTAGTTTTATGCATATTTGTCACATAAATGTTTCAGGTCATCAAACAAATGTTGATGTTAGACAAATATAATCAGATATATATCAGAAAATAAGTAAGTACAAAATAGAGCCGTTATCCAAACTGACCTGACCCTGTAGGAAAAGAGTAGCTGGACCTTTAAAGCTAATAACTGGTTGTCCAGCCCCTGCAGCAAGATCTGCAGTTAAGCGTCTGTGCTGACTGCCAATTAACCTTTCACGTCTCTGTGGAGGAGTTTTGAGACACTCTTCTGTGCAGAGTTATTTTAATACAGACACACTGGAGGGTTTCTTCAGCATGAATGGCTGAATGGTTCATGCTAAAGCATCTTGGTCGTATTTGAGACTGGATTTTATTTATTAGACCACTCCAACTTGTGCGCAGTCTCTTATTGTTGAGCTCTGACCTTGACTGAGACCAGTGAGTCCCGCTGTTCTTTAGATGATGTTCTTCTGTAACCTCCTGGATAAGTCATTGGTGTGCTCTTTGGTTAGCCAACCATTCCTGGGAATGTTTACACCTGCTCCACGTTTTCTCCATGTGTGGATAATGGCTCTATCCATGGTTCAGTGAAGTACCAGAGCCTTAGAGACTGCTTTTTTACTCTTTCCAGACTCATAGATCGGCTCTCATCTGTTTCTTTGGATCGTGGTGTGACCTGTTTCATTCTGTCAGGCAGGTCTTTTAGGTCATCATGATATAAAAAAGACATTCTGTCCATATTAACCCCAAGTTGCTCTGTAGTGCATCTGTTGGAGTGTGACTGTGTGTGAATGAGCACTTAAACGTAGAAACAAGTGCTTGCATGGGTGAATGTTGTGCAAAGCTCTTTGAGGGCTCAGGCGGAGTAGAATATGTTTTATAAGATTCTGCATATTTACTATTTACAGTTACAAATAAATCTGTGAATCTACAAAACGTATGAATGAATACAGGACAGGCTCAGACTTCTGTCTTTTTACACATTTATCATGAAAGAAACTGAGACTTACTGTTGAAAATTATCTTATTTTTCTGATGTTACAAACATCTGTTAAATGTTATGATAAATGCCTTTACGCTGATGTAAAGGACACTATCAGCGGTTCGCCCCGCTCGATGTATGTGGCCGGTGATCTCTGGTGATCCTTCTGTTTCCTTGTTGCTCAGGTGTGAGAAGCTGGCTGATCTGATCTGGCAGAACCGACAGCAGATCCGACGCTGTGAACATCTCACCCAGCAGCTTCCTCTGCCGGGGCCCATGGTAGAGCTGCTGAGCAAACTGAATGCTGACATCACTGACATCATCTCTGCCCTGGTTACCAGGTGAGGAAAATTCAAACCAGATTACAGAGGCTCCATCCTCTTCAGATGTGGTCAGGAGAAACTTAAGAACTTGATATGGTGACAATTGTAAGAGGTGGAGACTTGGCGTTACAGACTCTTAACACCACTTTCAAACTAATTAAAATTCAATTCAATTCAATTTTATTTATATAGCGCCAAATCACAACAAAAGTCGCCTCAAGGCGCTTCATAGATACAGAGAAAAACCCAACAATCATATGACCCCCTATGAGCAAGCACTTTGGCGACAGTGGGAAGGAAAAACTCCCTTTTAACAGGAAGAAACCTCCAGCAGAACCAGGCTCAGGGAGGGGCGGGGCCATCTGCTGTGATTGGTTGGGGTGAGAGAAGGAAGACAGGATAAAGACATGCTGTGGAAGAGAGACAGAGGTGAATAACAGATATGATTCAATGCAGAGAGGTCTGTTAACACATAGTGAGTGAGAAAGGTGACTGGAAAGGAAAAACTCAATGGATCATGGGAATCCCCGGCAGCCTACGTCTATTGCAGCATAACTAAGGGAGGATTCAGGGTCACCTGGTCCAGCCCTAACTATATGCTTTAGCAAAAAGGAAAGTTTTAAGCCTAATCTTGAAAGTAGAGATAGTGTCTGTCTCCTGAATCCAAACTGGAAGCTGGTTCCACAGAAGAGGGGCCTGAAAACTGAAACTAAAAAATATGTCCAAGTATACTGTGTAAAGAATGTTTGCAGAGAGCTGTCCATGGAGAAAAAGGCTGGTAGGCAAGATGAAGCATTGGTAAATGGACCGTTTCTTCTGTAGTGGTGTTCTACTCTGAGCACTCTACACTGTTTCTCAGCACTTCCTAGCTAACATTCATACGCCGATGTTTGCATCGGAGAGCAACATGGGCTTAGTATCTTGCCCAGAGATATTTGGCATGCAGACTGGAGTAGACTGGGATGGTACCACCAGCCTTCCAGTTAGTGGGTGACCTGGAAGAGTGTTGGTTGGCTCACAGGTGCAGAAAGGCAGTTTGACAGAGAGGTCCTGCATGGAAAAGGTGTACAACAGGACGTCTGAAACTAATGATCTAGAAACTGAAAATGATAACAAAGAATCCTAACAGTGAAGGATCCACACAAACCTCTGCTGACTACTGGAGAGTTATACGCGTCTCTCCACAACATGATGTGTCACATAGCATAGGGTCCACCTGTGAAAGTGTTAGCTTCACACTGCCAGTCAACCAGACATATTGATGGTTGACAAGACTCAGCGCTGTGACAGACATGCCAACATCAGCTTCAGTAAGGAGCTGGGTAATCTGAGGCTGACAGACCTGAAGCAGAGTATAGCCCAGAGCGGTCGTCATGTTCAGAGGAGCGTCACGAGCCTTAAGGCCCAAAGAGGAAGAGAGGCTCAGCTTGACTCCAGCAGCAACACAGCACGTCTCAGGACAGAAGACTGACGTGTGTTTGGGACCTTCGTACTTCACCATCTGTCAGTGACTCAGTGACTTTCTGAAACATAACCCACGTTTACATACCGAGTTTGTGTCACTTAATGCCTTTGCCTGTCCTACATGGTGTCTGTAATGTCATTATCGCTCTTCTTCACAGCACCTTCATCATCGAAAAGCAGCCGCCCCAAGTGTTAAAAACCCAGACCAAATTTGCAGCCACAGTTCGCCTCCTGGTGGGCGGGAAGCTCAACGTCCACATGAACCCACCTCAGGTCAAAGCTGTCATTGTTAGTGAGCAGCAGGCCAAGGCTTTGCTGAAGAATGAGAGTACGCACAGGTGAGGCTGTACAGGTGACATAAACATGTCGATAACGTCATCATCATTGCTTTGAAGAACAGTCAGTGAGAATATGTTCAATCCTAAACAGTGAAAGCAGTGGAGAAATCCTCAATAACAACTGTGTGATGGAGTATCACCAGGCCACGGGCACCCTCAGTGCACACTTCAGAAACATGGTGAGTTGGAATAAAGCGGTTACACTTGTGCGTTTCTCGGGCATTTTTATACGTTTTTGTTCAAGCTTTTAACTTTGGTAAAAAAATAATGCAGTAGTTCAAATGTTTAATCTGGCACTTAAAGGGTTAAAGTCCTGAAAATAATTCAACGTTTGATCGTTTTGAAAAAGGCTCACGTTGGTTAAGTGATTTATGAAAAGAAGCAGACATGATTACGTAGTTCAACTAATATATATATATATATACAGCAGGTAAAATAACGTTGAACACGTCAGCAGTTCTCTAAGTAAATATATTTGATGTGAAATTATCACCAGATGTCGGTAACAACACTTCCAATCCAGACGTGCAAAGGAATCAAACCACAGATGAAGTTGTGTAATAATACAAAGTGACACAGGGACATTTATTTATTACTTTATACAAATGTTGGTGATGGCAGTTCATGACAGCGTCTGTACGGAGAAACCAGTCCCATCATTGCTCATGACTTTGACCCACTCACCACACAAACAGTCTATAAATCCCAAATGCTCCGTGGATCCTTCCCACAGATTCAGCTCAGGTGATTGGCTGGGCCGTTCCAGCAGCTTTACTTGATTTCTCTGAAACCAACCGTTTCCATTGGCTGTGTTTGTGATCATGGTCTTGCTGAAACATCCATCCTTGTTTCATCTTCATCATCCTGGTAGATGGCAGCAGATTTTAATCAACAATGTTTCCATTCATCCTTCCTGGAGTTATACTTAATGTCTCAGTGCTGTACGCTGAATAAACAGCCCCCCACCAGGATGCTCCCACCTCCAGACTTCAGTGTTGCTGTGGTGTTTTTGGGGTGAAGCCACCCAAACATGGTGTGTTTACAGCCTTCAAAGAGTTCAGTTTTGGTCTCATGTGACCAAACTATATTCTCCCAGCATTACACAGACTTGTCTAAATGTTGTTCAGCAAACTTTAAACACACTTCAACATGTTTGTCTTCAGCAGTGGAGTCTTGGTGGCTGAGTGCCTCACTGCGGCGGTCCCCAACCCCCGGGCCTCGGACCGGTACCGGGCCGCGAGAGTTGAGGCTCAGGTGTGAAATGTGTGGTTTTCAGCGTTATTTTGTTATTGTTTTTATCGTTAACTCTGTTTTCCTGGGTCTTTTCACGTGTGTTATGAATAAATCTTCTTTTTTCAGCACCGGCACTAGTTTTATTTTGTTGTATTTATCCGCGATACCTTAAAGGCCGGTCCGTGGCGCAAGAAAGGTTGGGGACCGCTGCCTTACTGCACTTTAAAACAATTGTAGCTGCTGATTCCCGGTGATTTGTAGCTCTCCATCAGCGGCCCTTTGCAGTTGATAATTTTTTCACCTGTCTGTCTGAAATCTTGTGGGGAGCAACCACAGCGACACAGCACAGATTAAAGATGGTACACGTCTCCTTTTCTTGTACCATGTTACTCTCAAACTAAACACAGTTTCTATGGCACAGTGCAGTATGCATAAATGTTGATGACTGTTAGGACATAACAGAAGATGTAAATGTGATATATGCATGTTTTTATTTTTGTCTCTTCACTGTGACTGCATAGAGGAAATCCATCTGTAACAGATCCACTCTGACAAAATAAATAACGACAGACTGAATGTGATTATTATGAGTCACAACATTTACTATAATCAGATAATCTGGTTAAATGTTCGTGTGTGTGTGTGTGTGTGTGTGTGTGTGTCACAGTCACTGAAGCGGATCAAACGCTCGGACCGTCGAGGTGCAGAGTCCGTGACAGAGGAGAAGTTTACCGTTCTGTTTGAGTCCCAGTTTAGCATTGGGGGCAACGAGCTGGTCTTCCACGTCAAAGTAAACCCCGTCTCCGTGTCTGATCTTTTATATTTAGGAGTTAAACATGAGCAGCCACATTTACGAGAGTAGACTGGAGTTCAGCTTTTCTAATTGAATTGTGGTGTGTTTCTGTAACCTGCAGACTCTGTCCCTGCCTGTGGTCGTCATTGTGCACGGCAGCCAGGACAACAATGCAACAGCTACGGTCCTGTGGGACAACGCCTTTGCTGAGCCGGTAGGTTGGCCGCCCCTCGTTGGCTGGTGACCTCAGTGCCTTCTTTAATGTTTGAGCACAATTTATGTTGTTTTTCCTCTGCAGGCCAGGACAGCAGACTTGTGATTGAAGAGCAGGCTTTGAGCTGTGATCAAATGAATTTTACAAAAGATTCACATGAACAGCTTAAGAATTACAGCCTGTATATTAAATAAGATGTAGCTGAAATGCCAACAAACTGGGGGTTCTGCTGAAGGGAAGGCCTCACGCCTACAGAACTATGTTCTGTACAGACTAATGATGCTGTGGAACCTGTGCCAGGCTGACTAACCCATCTCGTCCTGTTTCTTTCTGCCATAGAGCTCCACTGCTGTCCAAATACTCGGACGTGTCCTCACGCAGCCTCAGTGTTATTCTGTGACCTGGAATCAATCCACATATTTTGAAATAAACAGTGAATATGTGGAGACAAATAAAATGCAGTTGGAAGCTGAACGTTTTTCCTCCTCTCATCAGGGCAGAGTGCCGTTCATTGTGCCAGAGAAGGTGCTGTGGCCCCAGCTGTGCGAGGCCCTCGATATGAAATACAAGGCAGAGATGCACAGTGAGCGTGGCCTGTCAGACGACAACCTGGTCTTTCTTGCACAGAAGGCTTTTTCAAGCAGCAGCAACAACTCTGACGACTACCGCAGCATGACCATATCCTGGGCCCAGTTCAACAGGGTGAGTCCCTCCTCTGACTCTTTTTTTTTTTTTTTTTCATTTTTAAATGGGAAAACAAACAAAAACAAACAAAGAACTCAGGAAAAAAAAAAAGTGAGCAAAACAGAAAACACATCATGTGAACCCCTCCCACCATCCCCCCACCCCTTTACGCCTGTATGGCTCTCAACCTCATCACATTTGTGTATCCAGACAGCCCATATTTACACCTATCTATAGAAACTCTCATGCACAGGAATCAACACCCCACAATAAAACTGCAGCATTCAGGAAGTCGAGTCAGGAGGGCCCAACCGGGGTTCAGCTCAAGGCAGACCCAGGGGGATTTGCGTCACCTCTATGATCTGTTAGGTCCAGAGACGGTCGTACTGCCAGGAAGGGGCCCCAGATTTTTCCAAAGGTTCCATATTTCCCTTTTACACTGTGCGATATCTTCTCAGGTGTGCAGTAGCTCATTAATCCAGTGTCTCAGTGTTGGGGAATTTTCAGCTTCCCAATGTAGCAGAATACCTTTTTTCACTGCAGTACTCGCAAGTAAAATAAAATATTTCTTATGGTAATTCACATTAATAGAACCTGTGTCACCTAGAATCCATAGTTTTGGGTCCAGTTCGATTTGGGTCCCCATTACCCTTGAGATTGTTTCAATGGCCCGTCTCCAGGACTCTTCTATCACTGGGCAATTCCACAGCATGTGCAGGAGATCACCATCGGTCACCTTACATCTCAAACATCTGGGGGGGGGGTAATTATTATCAATTTTATGTAGCCTGTAAGGGGTGTAATATATCCTATGAAGTATGTTAAATTGCATTTGCCTGTTTTGTAGAAATTAACATGGTCTGTGCCTGTTCCAATAAATGGTGCCATTCTACCTCTTCATAGACATGACCCAGGTCTGTCTCCTATTTTCTTTTTATCGACGCTTTGTTATGGTCAGGTAACTTTCATTGATCATAGCATGTATAGAACATGCTATTCCTTTTATTGACTTCCATGGTTTGGTGCAAAGATGCGTTTCAAGAGGAGTTTCAGTATCTCGGGGAATAACCCTTTGGATTTCTCCTTGACCCGCTCTCTTATTTGTAGCAATTTGAAGAAACTTTGTCCTGGGAGTTTGAATTCTTCCTTTAGTTGTTGAAAGTCAATAAATGAATCATTATTGTATAAGTCGGCAACAGTTCGAATATTTCTGTCCTTCCATCCCTGCAGTATTGGGTCAGGAATATGATGAGAGAGGTCAGGGTTGCCCCATAGGGGTGTCCTTCTAAGAAAGGAGATATTTATTTTCAGAAGCGAGTGGGATTCCTGCCAGACGCTGAAGGTGTTTATTATCAAATAGTTTGTGAGCTTGGACATTTTTTGTACCTAAAAATGGATCATCTTTTAGGCAAGGCAAGGCAAATTTATTTGTATAGCACAATTCAACAACAAGGTGATTCAAAGTGCTTTACAGAGACATTAGAAACAAAAACAAATAAAAAGCATGATTTAAAATTGATTAAAACAAGCAAACAAACAAACTAACTAAACACACACATTTCACACCTGTTCGCGCGATCTGAACCCTTATCGTAAGGGGAGCTACCAGTCCTTCTGTGGACGAGCTACTTTCTATTTTAAATTCCCTGAATTTAAAGTACTCTAGACCCAGTTGGGGAGCTACCCAGAGCTCTAATCCCACTTAACAAACAAACAAACAAAACAGTATATAAAATCAAAACAGATACAATCAGAACAGTAGATAAAATCAGTAGTTAATGTAAGTTTTGAAATTTAATCTTAACTAATTAACAAACAAACAAAACAGTATATAAAATCAAAACAGATAAAATCAGAAATAGATAAGATCAGTAGTTAGTGTAAGTTTTGAAATTTAAGCTTTAAGTGTGGATTTGGTGCTTTATTCAAATGCAGCTGAGAATAGGTGAGTCTTCAACCTGGATTTAAATAAACTGAGTGTTTCAGCTGATCTGAGGCTTTCTGGGAGTTTGTTCCAGATATAAGGAGCATAAAAGCTGAATGCAGCTTCTCCGTGTCTGGTTCTGACTCTGGGAACTGATAAAAGACCGGACCCAGATGACCTGAGGGATCTGGAAGGTTCATACTGGATCAGGAGGTCACTGATGTATTTTGGTCCTAAACCATTCAGAGCTTTATAGGCCAGCATCAGAACTTTAAAGTCTATCCTCTGACGGACAGGCAGCCAGTGTAAAGACCTCAGAGCTGGACTGATGTGGTCCACTGTTTTGGTCTTAGTGAGGACTCGAGCAGCAGAGTTCTGAATGAGCTGTAGTTGTCTGACTGATTTTTTAGGTAGACCTGTAAAGATGCTGTTACAGTAATCAAGCCTACTAAAGATGAATGCATGGACTAGTTTTTCCAGGTCCTGTTGAGACATCAGATCTTTTATCCTTGAAATATTCTTGAGGTGATAGTAAGCTGATTTTGTTATTGTCTTAATGTGTTTTTCTAAGTTTAGGTCTGCATCCATCACTACACCCAAATTTCTCACCTGGTTTGTGGTTTTTAGATGTATAGATTGAAGTTCTCTGGTGACCTGTAATCGTTTTTCTTTGGCGCCAAAGACTATTACTTCAGTTTTGTTTTTGTTTAGTTGGAGAAAATTGTGGCACAACCAGTCATTAATTTCCTCAATGCATTTACCAAGAGCCTGTACAGGGCCTCGGTCTCCTGGTGACATTGTGATATATATTTGTGTGTCATCTGCATAGCTGTGGTAGTTTATTTTGTTGTTCTTTATAATCTGTGCCAGTGGGAGCATGTAACTGTTAAACAGAGGGGGTCCCAAGATGGAACCTTGGGGAACTCCACATGTGATACTTGTCTGCTCGGATGTGAAGTTACCTATTGATACAAAGTATTTCCTGTTTTCTAAGTATGTTTTGAACCAGTTTAGTACAGTTCCTGAGAGACCTGCCCAGTTCTCCAGTCGTTTGAGTAATATGTTGTGGTCAACTGTATCAAATGCTGCACTGAGATCCAGCAAAACTAGGACTGACATTTTTCCACTGTCTGTGTTCAGACATATGTCATTAAACACTTTTGTCAGAGCGGTTTCAGTGCTGTGGTTCTGTCTAAAACCTGACTGGAAGGCATCGTAGCAGTTATTCTGTTTTAAGAAGTAATTGAGCTGTTGAGAAACTGCTTTTTCAATGATCTTACTTAAAAATGGGAGATTTGAGATCGGCCTGTAGTTTTTCATTTGTGTCTTGTCAAGATTGTCCTTTTTCAGTATAGGTTTTATTACAGCAGTTTTTAGTGGTTCTGGAAACACACCTGACATTAAAGAAAAGTTGACGATCTGTAACAGGTCTGACTCCAAAGTCTTTGAGACCTTTTTGAAAAAACTTGTTGGCAGGACATCTAAACAGCAAGAGGAGGAGTTCAGTTGACCTAAGATGTCCTCCAGGTCTTTGCTGTTAATCGGGTGAAACTGTTTGATGGTGTTTAAACAGTTTTTCGGTGGACACAGTACATATTCTGGATCTGCTGTTGATGTACCAATTGCTTGTCTAATCTTTTGGATTTTGTCTGTGAAGAATTTGGCAAAGTCATTGCAGGCCATGGTTGAATGAAGTTCAGCTGCCACTGGCACAGGAGGGTTTGTTAGCCTGTCAACTGTAGAAAATAAGACCCGAACATTATGGCTGTTTTTAGTGATGATGTCAGAGAAGTAGGACCTTCTTGCACTCCTCAGTTGTAAATTATAATTGTGAAGTTTCTCTTTATAGATGTCATAATGAACCTGGAGGTTTGTTTTTCTCCATCTGCGCTCAGCTTTCCTACACTCTCTTTTTTCATTTTTCACTAGTGTGGAGTTTCTCCATGGAGACTTTTTCCTTCCAGAGATAACCTTCACCTTAATGGGAGCAATAGTATCCATTACATTTAACATTTTTGCATTAAAGCTATTGACGAGCTCATTGACTGAACCTTTGGACAGGTCAGGTGTTAATGGGAAGACCTGGTTAAAGATCTCACTACTGTCTTCAGTTATACACCGTTTTGTGATCACTGCTGTTGATATATTTGTGTGGGCTGAGATTTTACTTTCAAAGAAAACACAGTAATGATCAGATAAGCCCACATCAGACACAGTAATGTTTGAAATGCTCAGGCTCTTGGAGATCAGTAGGTCAAGAGTGTGTCCTCTATTATGTGTGGCCTCTGTTACATACTGAGTCAGCCCAAAGTTGCCCAGAGTGTTACTCAGGTCTTTAGTCCCTTTGTCCTGAGGGTTGTCCACATGGATGTTAAAATCCCCAACAATAATTACACAGTCGAAATCAACACAGATCACAGGCAGCAGTTCACTGAGGTCATTAAAAAAGTCTGTGCAGTATTTGGGAGGCCTGTAAACATTAAGAAACACAACTTTGGATGGGGCCTTCAGCTGTAAAGCCACATATTCAAAAGACTGAAAACTTCCAGGAGATAGCTGCTTACATTGAAATGATTCATTAAATAAGACAGCAACCCCTCCTTCTCTCCTGCTCACCCTGGCCTCACTGATAAAACTGTAGTTAGGAGGGGTCGTCTCGATGAGAACAGCTCCACTGTTACTTTGGTCCAACCAAGTTTCAGTTAAAAACATAAAATCAAGGCTGTGCTCAGTGATTAAATCATTAATTAAAAATGTTTTCCCAGCTAAAGATCTAACGTTTAATAAAGCCAACTTAAGTGTTTTAGAGGTATTATTTGTCTCCTCGTGTTTGGGAGCAGTCTGTGGCACACACGGTATGTTTACTATGTTTAAAGATCTTTTAGAGTGCAGCTCTCTGTGTTTTGACCAGGCCGCATGTCTCCTTCTGTCACCTAAAAGTACAGAGATTTTAAAACCTTCTAGTAAACAGGGTCCCAGCTTCTCCTGGGAAAAGTCACCACTGCCATAATCCTCGCAGCCCGGACCCTCCACACATCACACATCAGACTACGGAGACAAAGCATGAAGGTGGTAAGGAGGAACTAAGGGGGGTTCACCTCATGTTGTTCTATTGGGACCCATCGAACCTCACTGCTCTCTGCATGCAGCCAGATCCAAATTGATCGGTACTGGGAGGCAAGATAACAGTTCCTAAAGTTTGGTAAATTAAGTCCTCCCCTTGAATATGAGGAGAGTTTGACTCTTGGATTTTTCTTTTGCCATATGAAAGAAGTTATAAGTTTATGAAGCTCTTTGAAGAAACGTTTAGGAACCTTTGTAGGGAGACATTGACATAGGTAAATGAACTTAAGTAAAGTGTTCATTTTAATAACATTAATTCTGCTTATGAGAGATAATGGAAAATCCATCCATCCATCTTCATCCGCTTTATCCGAGGCCGGGTCGCGGGGGCAGCAGCCTAAGCAAAGAGCAAAATCCATCCATCTCTGAATATTCAGTTTGGTTTGCTCCAACAGTTTGATATAATTTAGTTTGAATATTTGAACCTCGGATTTATCAATTTGTATACCCAAATATGTGAAGCCATTATTACGCCACTGTAATGGGTCAGTAAGAGCTCTAATACGGCTGTCTTGTATATTTGATGACATAATCTCACTTTTGCTGTAGTTTAACTTGTATCCTGAGGCTGCACTGTATTCTTTGAGACACTTCATTAAGGAGGGAATTGATTTAAGAGGGTCCGTTATGTACAGTAGGAAGTCTTCTGTGTATAGAGAAAGTTTATGTTCACTTGTGCCAAATCACTTGATTGCAGATATGGAGGCACTAGTACGAATGGCAGCGGCTAGTGGTTCGATCGCGAAGAGCAACGGGAGCTTGGACAAGCTTGTCTGCAGCCTCTGGTTAAAGAGAAAGTGCCTGAGAGCACATCATTTGTTGTGATATTGGCTCTGGGGGCATTAAAAAGTGTCCTAACATAGCAGGTGAACTTCTCTCCGAAGCCCATGGCTTCCATTGCCTGAAATAGAAAACTTGGCTCAATCCTGTCACATGCTTCATTAGCATCCATGGAGATTGTTAGCAGGGGGTCTTGGTTTTTTGAGCAGTGTTCAGTATATGGAGCAAACGTCGCACATTATCTGCTCCGTGCCTGTTTTTAATGAAGCCTGTTTGGTCAGTGTGTATTATCTTAGGCATGATGTCTTCCAGTCTGAGTGCAATTATTTTAGATAATATTTTATAATCTGCATTTAAGAGGCTGAGGGGTCTGTAAGAGTCACATCTGTTTGTCCTTGCCTGGTTTCAGGAGTAATGTGATTGTTGCAATTTCCAATGATTCTGGTAATTTATTATTTTCTAAAGCTTCTTTAATCATATTTGTAAGTGGTGTCAATCGTTTATTAGAGAAAGCCTTATAATACTCGACTGGGAATCTTGTTAATTTGTAAACACTTGAGGGCTCGAAGTACCTCCATCTCAGACATATCTGCATCAAGCCGTTCTTTGTCCTCATTATATAATCTGGGAAGAGTTATTCCATCTATAAATCTTTTTGCAGCAGTACTGTCGACCCCTCGCTCAGGTTTATACAAATCTTCATAGAACCGTTTAAACTCGGCATTTATGGGCAAGAAGTTTATCATCTTCTGTTGATATTGTCCGTATAAATTTATCAGCTGTTTCTTTCTTAATTTGCCAGGCCAGTAGTTACTTGTCTTGTTTCCATATTCGTAGTAGTGATATCTAGTTCCTGCCATGGCTGCTTCCGCTCTGCTGGTGCATAAATTATCATATTGCATCCTTGTTTTTGTTAATGTATTGAGGTATTCTTCCTTTTTGGTAGCAATATTTTCCTGCTCCAAGTTTTTAATGTCAATCTCCAATTTAGTTATCTTCTCTCTAACTTTTTTAACCTTATTGGCACCGTATGACATAACCAAACCTCTCTTATAGGCGTTGAGAGCTTCCCAGATATTGGCATGTGAAGAGGAATTTGAATTGGCATCTAGGAATATTTCAATATTAATTTCATATATGAAATAGTCTCCTAGCATGTAACTTTTAAACCTCCACCTGTGGGTTGCAGGTTGTGACATGTTGGTAGCCCAGGAGAGTTTGATGGGATTATGGTCTGAAAAAGTAGCTGCTAAGTAGGAGCAATCTATCACTGTTGCAGTCTTATGTTGTGGTACAAGAAACATCAACTCTAGAGTGTGTTTGTTATGTACTGGTGAAAAAAAGTCCCTCTGGCCTGGATGAAGGTTTCGCCACACATCAGTTATGCCTATATCCTTCATAGTTTGGTTCATTGCTGTTGCTGCCTTTGAAAATAAAGATGTTTTGTGTGAGGACCGATCCAAAGAAGGATTTAGGACCAAATTAAAGTCTCCACCCACAATATACTGGCCCTCAATTGTAGCCAGTTTCATTATTAAGTTGTTAAAGAATAAAGGATCGTCGTAGTTGGGCCCATATATATTTACCAAAGTTATCTTATTTCTATTTATTTCACAATCTACAAGTAAGAATCTGCCATTTTTGTCCTTTTCAACTGAGATTAGTTGAAAGTTCAGGTGTTTATTAATAAGCAGGGAGACGCCTCTTGCTTTGGAAGTATATGACGAGTAAAAAACATTGCCCACCCAGGTCTACGTAATTTTAAATGTTCAACGTCTGTGAGGTGACTCTCCTGGATAAACGTGACATCTACACTCTGCCTCTTTAAGGATGTCAGCATTTTCTTCCTCTTAATGGGTGAATTGATCCCTCTAATATTCCAAGATATACAAGTTAGATGAACCGTAATTTAAGTTTTTTTTATATGAATATCCTGGACGGGTAAGTGTCATGGTATTCAACTCTGGGGATTTCTGAACACATTCCTGCTTTCCTGAGTTTCGATGTGGTGAAGCTCTGCACATGGGTATAATAGTAAGATACGGCCTAGACCAGGGAGCTGTGTGAACAGTTGTGTGAGTAAAATGTTTGGTAAGAGGCCAAACATAACCCCAAAACGTTAAAATAAAACCCCTGTAACAAAACCACATTAGGTAGGTGACAGTAGTGGAGGCCCAGGCAGCTGCTAAGGTTGAAACTTTAGCCACTCTCAGTGAAATATTTACAGCTAAGCACTGAATTTTACAGTCAGATATAGAACATAACTGTATAAGAGACAAATAAACTGGTTGATCAACATGTGATCACACTCATCCAGTAGGGGGTTGACATCATGATCATAAATGCTCACAAAATCTCTACTTTTATGAATTCGTACACATTATTTTAACTGACTAACGAGCAATTATTTCTATTAGTTATCAAATACCGGATAAGTCGTATCTCCAATTCGTCTGAAAAATAGAGGATGGAGAGTTTCTATGTCAATGCTTGATGTTATAGTCTTTTCTTCCTTCATGTCGCCCCCACCCCCAAAGTTAACAGTGGAGGGCTTCTCATCTGAGAGTAGAAGAGCGAATTGCTTTGTTGAAATCACATTAGATCACTTTAGTCTACTGACTCGGAAGATCTTTCAGAGAACGTTGTGCTTCGGCAGGAGTGGGGAAAACTTTGATAGATCCCTGGTGCCCGATGCGAAGCTGAGCTGGGTACATCAGCGCATATTCGATCTCCTTCTCTCGCAGCCATTTTATCGACACGGTTATGTGCGTCTCTAATGTCGTCTTCGTTTGCGCTCAGTCTCCTCAACCTGCTCAGAAAGCGCATTGAGACAGGATTCAATTTTCGTCAGGGTTGTTTGTATGTCGGCCGTTTTTTGTTTTTTTTTTGTCAGCGTGGTTCGTGAGGTCCTCTTTAGTTTCCTTGATAGCATTGAGTAGTTTGCTAATTGGCAGTTCCTCCTCCCCATCCGCCATATTTCTTGTTGCTAATATGTGCAGGTGCCCTGAAGTTTTAGCTGTTTTCTTTCATTTAGAGTGTCGCAAATTATAACTTGCCATACAGAAGTTTCTTTAGTAACTTTGCCTCTTGCTATGGTCCAGAATTGTATGAAGGCAAGTCAGGATAAAGATAGATTCCTGGGCCTACAGCCGAGCTCACGAACACACGTCTGCTCTCTTCCGCTGTCAGCCACCTTTTGACTCTTGCCTCCTCTGACTCTTAAATCACACGTTTGTTGTGAAGCCGTGTTCCCACACCAAAGCTCACCAAAACGCTGTAACGCGTAAATGATGTAGACAGGATAATACCGTGTCTCATTATTTTTCTTTTCTTCAGGCTGGATGAAACTTTACATTCTTAAGTCCATATTACACGTTGTGACATTCAGCCATGAAGCTAACACACCAACACCTGCTGGTAGCTGCGTGCTGACATGTTATGTAATAGCACTACTGAGGGAGGTAAAGAGAGAAACACAAAGGTCATTCTGTGTGCACGGTGTAATCCCAGCATTACTGTGAGGCTCTGAACACTCACAATGAGTTGCAGCACAGAGCCAGAATCCTGGCACCGTGCTCACAGCACAGAGCCACCTGTGCTAATTACTTACCATCTCCCATGTGCACAAAGTAAGAAATGTTTTTACGTAGAATTTAGTGCAGTTTGTAGTAACTTCTCAGCCACAGACCTTAGTAAGGCGTATTTGTTTGAGACACTGAGGACATGGGTTGCAGGCATCAGCGCACTCTGACGTGTCTGACGTGTCTGACGTGTCGATATGTATAAAATAGCAGTTAAATGCAGGTGTTCCCCACTCTGTCCAAGGGCAGTGCTGATGGACGATGGGGGTCAAAGGTAATGGTGGTTGCTCAGCAATGAAGGTGATTCTTTTTTTTGGCTATTTATTCTAATAAATTAACGTCATTATAAATGTAATCTGTAGTTTCATGTTGCAACACACGTGTCATGGCACGCATGGGTCTGCAGACAACCCTCGTTTGTGCACAGACTTCAGCATACTTTAAAGCAGACCTTCCCAAAGTGTGGGGCCCGCCCCCTGGGGGGGGGGGGCGCAGAGCCATGGAAGGGGGGGGCGCGGGATGAAAGGGGGGGGACAAAACGCTTGGACACTGCTAGCACGGGCGCCCACAGAAGCGCAAAGCAGGAGATGAAGCATCGCTGAATATGTTTCCAAACCAACTTCATTCTAAGCCAAAGACTTGAAAATATGGTGAAGCATATCTGCCCTTTGGTTTCACCTGCACAAGTGCCGAGGTAGGTCTCCCTGCAGGGTTGGTTTTCCCTGCATCGGGAGCAGCGCTGGGCTGTTCAAATCACGGACAAACAGGATCCCACAGCTGTTTATGTTTTTGAACCCATTTTGCACAGAGAGGCATTTTTTGAAAAATGTATTGACAGCAATGTTGAATATTATTACACAGGAAATAAACAACTACATGTAAAATAATGACACTGTGACGCCTCTGCCTTTGTAAATGGAGGGACAGTAACTGTGTGTAAAACCTGCAGACAGTCAGATTAACAGTATTTTGTCTCTATTGGCCATTCTGCAATTCATCTCATGTAAACAATAACGGGCACACAGCGTGGCGTGAAAAAGGCACATACCTTTGACGTTGCGTGACGAACTCTGTATTCCTCGTCCACACGGAAACGCAAAAAAGGAGTTTAAAAAAATCTCCGTTTTCGGTGATTCGAAACGTCATTTACGTGGACGAAACAGCTGCGTGTTCAAAAATACCCGTGTAGGTGCGGACGTAGCGTAAAAGAGTTGGTAGTTTATTTTATTACTACCTGCAGATTACTTGTATTTGCTTAATTGTTTAGTAAATGTTTGAGGTGTGAAATAAACCGCAATGGAGCAAAATATGGGCGTGTGTGATTGGAGGATGTGTGCGTGCGTGCGCACGTGGAGGCGGGGGGCGCGAACATTTTTCTTGAAAACAAAGGGGGGCGCAGCAAAAAAGGTTTGGGAACCACTACTTTAAAGTGTGCGTGCGTGTGCTTTTGTGGAAAGCTGCCTCAATCCATCATCATGATTCAAGGATACGAGGATTTTTATTATAATTTCAGCACACGTGCTCACACAAGGTGAAACACTCAGGTTCTGTTTAGAAGCCAAAACGAATGAGAACACAACCGAGCGAAATCAAAGAATAAAAGTATATTTACAGTGTAAACTACGTGTTGGAGCAACAAGCTGACGGACACATAGCTCTGGGTTTGTTTTATTTTGTTTTTGTGATTCTTGCGTGGTCTGGGCTTGGTGTGAATTTGATTGGACGTCCACTCCTAAGAAGATTGTGTTTGTATTAGCACACACCCTGATGCTCTAGACCAGCATACGTCCAAATCTTCTGCTTTTGTCGAGGTGCTCACACTTTCTGGTCATCACTTAATCACGTACATTTGATTAGCAGCACCTGGTTGCTACTTGTTCTCTTACTTCCTAAGTAAAAGTGGACTTTTCCATAGTTTTAGACTGGAGAGGTTTCCTTTTTTACAGCTGCAGAGACAATCAGGAAGCAGCATCATATCATTGGAAACATAAAGGTCATAAGCAGTGTGCAAATGAACCCACTGAAGAAATGTGTTTTGCACAGGAAAGCTTACCTGGACGCAACTTCACCTTCTGGCAGTGGTTTGATGGAGTAGTAGAGCTTATGAAGAAACACCTGAAGCCTCACTGGAATGATGGGTAATCACTTTTATTTATGTTCCTTCTGCGAGAATCTGGAATGAAGATTTATTTGTCTTGTATGATAGATTGAAAAATGATCTCGACTGTCAGCTTTAAACGAGCTTTGTGCTGTAGCAGAGCTGGTGGGGTGAGGGCAGCACTGTGCACTTGTGACAGTGCACCGGTGGTGTTTTAGTGTGTAACTATGTGTGTCCGCAGGGCCATTCTGGGCTTTGTAAACAAGCAGCAGGCACAGGACATGCTGATGTCCAAACCCAACGGCACTTTCCTGCTGCGGTTCAGCGACTCTGAGATTGGAGGCATCACCATCGCCTGGGTGGCAGAAAACCCCAACAAATCAGGTACGCAGTGGCTCTGCTTTCTGGCTCTGTTACATATACAATGCACTGCTGCCACACAAAACACAGTTTTAAAAAGTCCACATGAAGCTTTTGCTCTGCTGGAGACACAGGTTGATCTTCTTCTGTCAGCCACAGCCTGTGAACTTGTCCTTGAGTGACATGTCCACACAGAAACACACAGCGTGGCACAAAGCCCACTGATGATTATGAGACGCTGTCTCTGCGTCCGTCCTTTTGCATGCGATCACTGCAATCCTCGGTTCTTTTGTGTAGGTGAGAGGCTGGTCTGGAATCTGCTGCCTTACACAACCAAGGACTTCTCTATTCGCTCGCTGGCTGACCGCATCAGTGACCTGAACCATCTCCTGTATCTGTATCCTGACCGGCCCAAAGACGAAGTCTTCGCCAAGTACTACACCCCCCCACTTTGTATGTGTCAGCCCATTTTTAACATCGACACTTCACTGTTACCATAACACATATCTACTGTTTTATTTTATCTTTTGTTTTGTTTTTACCAGCAAAAGCAGTTGATGGATATGTGAAACCACAGATCAAACAAGTCGTGCCAGAGTAAGTGTCTGTGTCAAACTGCCACAGGAAATCTGCTACCTTTGTGTCAGTTTGTCACTTCCACATGTGAAGCTTTATATCTCTGCACCTTTTGTTTTCCTTATTTTTGTTGAGCAGGATTAAAATTTCAAGCAGAAAACGTTACGATCCAGCAGAGTATTTCTGTGTTAGTCATAACTTTACTAGCAGCTTTAAAGATCACTAACACTATAATTTAATGTAAAACTAATCTTCTTCTCTGCTGTTTCTGGGAAGCTGGCAACGAGACAATGATTACATTCACCTCGTATGAGAGTTTGTTGTTTAAGTGTCCAAGCCAAACTATGTTAGATCAAAAAAAGTTGCATTAACGGCAAAATGTGACCTTAGAGCACGGTTGTCATGTTCAACAGCAACACCTGAAGTTCAGGATTTCCTCAGCAGCTCACCTCAGTATCAAACTTCTTACATTAACAGCGTCCACCACAGTAAACAGACAGGGATATATGCTGACAGCTGACTGACAGCCTGCACTCACTACAGGTGAACAGCAGCTACAGTAGCTGGATTGTAGTCTGCTGACATCTAGTGGTGAAAATGTACACTGCACCAGTAACATCACTGGTTTCCTAGCTTGGCGTTAGCTTGCTGGCTGGGAAGATGGTGGAAGAGAGTTGATGTGCAGCAGCTGTTTCTTAACCATGTTGTTCTCTCTCTGTTCTCCACTCGCTCTTTTTTTTGCAGTCAAAATAAGAATAATGTTGATATCTGCACTCAAAACTTATAAACACTCAACTCAATATTATCTAAATATTAACCTGAATATAAATATATTAGTAATATAAATAAAAATGAATATCATTGTAAAATGTGCTCTTTTAGTAATGCTGCAGTAGGCTAAAGTGAAGTGTGGCATGTCTCTGATAGATTCACCACCCCGAACCCTGAACCCAGTGCAGGAGCTACTGCATTCATGGACCAGACTGCTTCTCCCTCTGTGACCCACCCCAACAACTTCAACGTCTACCCTCCCATGTAAGCAGCTTTCTTTTTGCACGTGTGCATATGTTTAATAAAACTCTTATAAACATGTGAAAACACAAAATTAGTCAGAATGCCTTTGACATTTGTGCAGTAGTACTTCATAACCTTCATAAATCCAGGAACGTTTTGTTCTTCTTAAGTCAGATTCACCAAGAACACTGAGGTTTGGCAGCACAGCATGTACACACGATCATTGCTTCATGCAACAAAATTCTGTGGTAATAATCATCATGCTGATATTTAAAACAATAATATTTATAATAGATATGTAATGGATATATTATACATGATCAATATTGGCATTCAGTAAATGCATCAGGGAAAGCTGGTGCTCAGTATCATGTCCAAAGATATTGCAACATGCAGACTGGAGCAGCCTGGGATTGAACCAACAACCTGTGTGGCAGAACCAGGCTCCGGGAGGAGCGCCATCTACAGGAAGACGGGAGAAAGACACGCTGTGGAAAAGAGCCAGTGATTGATAATGGTGATGATTAAACGCAGAGTGGCATGTAACCACGTAGTGAGTGAAAAAGGTGACTGAAGAAGAAACAGCTACGCATAATGCAGCATAACTCAGGCAGGAGTGGAAACTGGAAGCTGGTTCCACAGAAGAGGGGCCTGAAAACTGAAGGCTCTGCCTCCCATTCTACTTTTAAATACTCTAGGAACAACAAGTAGGCCTGCAGAGCGAGAGCGAAGTGCTCTAATAGGGTGATATGGTACTACAAGGTCATTAAGATAAGATGGGGCCTGATTATTTAAGACCTTGTATGTGAGGAGCAGGATTTTGAATTCTGGATTTAACGGGAAGCAAAAACAGGAGAAATCTGCTCTCTCTTTCTAGTCCCTGTCAGGACTCTGGCTGCAGCATTTTGGATTAGCTGAAGGCTTTTCAGGGAGTTTTTAGGACTTCCTGATAATAATGAATTACAGCCTGCAGCCTAGTCCAGACAGTTTGTAAACAATGCAAACTATCAATACTGGTTTTGGGTGTCTTTGTTGTCACTGCTTCATTCAGGAATGTAAACCATCCATGATGATGCTATAACATTGTTTTCCATTGACCATCTTCGCTGCTGTCCTGTCAGGGCTGACGGCATGTTGGATCCCGATGGGGACTTTGATCTCGAGGACACCATGGATGTGGCTCGTCATGTGGAGGAGCTGCTCCGCAGGCCTATGGCCAACCAGTGGAACAGCCAGCAGTCCTAAACCAGACACCCGCACCTGCGGCACACCCCGAGGTCATCTCCATCTGGAAACACTCACGCCTGCAAAACCACCTGGACTGCAACCAGGGCAAGTCGGGCAGATCTGCGTCACATTTTGTTATTCAGGTTTCTCTTTAGCTGTGTCCAAAATGAGAATACACCTGGTGTCGAATCCTTGTCTACTCGCCCAAGACTTTTTAAAGAAGTAAAGTCAATGTTACTGCCATTCAACAAGCTTTAGATCCTCTCCTGCTTCCTGTAGTTTCTCACTGCTGCTGTCTGGAGGCAGTCTGCTTCAGTTGGATTTTTATTAAAAACTGAGACGGGTCGTTCTCAGCAGAAGCTTTGCCTTTGTATGCGCCCGCTGAGCATCAGGAGACGTGCACGACACAGATAACACACAGCTTAAGTCCCTTTCAGACACACACTCACTTTTCTGTTGCAGTTGTGATGTTAAGGGCCGGCTCATTTACAGTAACGTCTGAATGCACACGGGCACAGCTGGAGGAATGACTCTGTGTCCTGGACCTGTTTGTTGTTGCTCGCCTGTTTCTATTTTACAGTATGATTAGACTGATGCATTTCCCAATCAGGAAGCCTGAAGCTGTCTCACACACTGATCTCACTGTGGAGAAGTTCAGCTACACCTCACTGCGTGTCTGAAAGGGCCTTAATATCACTGTGAGGAGCTCTTTCTCCCAGTACACAGGCAGTACTGGTTACTGTGACGCATAGTTAACAAATGTATTATTTTCTGTATTACAGAGATAATTTTCTTTATTATTGTCAAGAAAAATGAGAAGATTTCCAATCAAGACTTAAAGAAAGACGATGTAACTTATTCCAAATCTTGAGTAATAGCTTAAAGTAGAAAGGGACAGCCAGAAGGAAACAAACTTGTCTCCTAGTAAGGTACCTATTTATAATTAGCTCCTGAGCTTAGCTGTGGCCTAAGCTTGAGGACAGGTTTACCCTCCTAGGACCTGCCGTCCACATATGTGGACATCACATTTTGGGTTATTTAGACCAAAATATTGAATTGTGCTCTACATGGGCCTGATATCTACTCACGAGGACATTATACTGCTACTATTCTATCAACATTTTAAATGAATATCCTCATATGTGGCTCTCATGTTTCTTAAAAACAAAAATAAGGTAAAAAATAAAAATCTGTTATTCTTTGTTTTTACATTGATCGGGCCCCAATGTGACCAAATATCAAAGAGAAATTAAAAATGCTGCTGTGGAAGAGTTCGGGTCTCAGGAGGCTAAAGCTCCGTGTTGGCTCAGTGTGAGCCAGCATCTGTGGGCCGCAGCTGTTTCAGTGTTTGGTTGAACCTGCAACAGCTGCTGTTTCTGTAACATGCTACACACCTGAGAGCAGCTGGAGACTGAACGTTAGTAAAGTGACCCTGTAGTGTGAGGTAGCTGTGGATGTGGGGCTTGCTGGCACCGACTCTAAATTGTGAATGTCGATTGGCTAACACGGCGGTTTGTTGCATCTCTTCCCTCAGAGGTTACTTGGTCTTCCTCGAAGTCCTGACAATAAACTGTAAGAGCCGTGTTTAAAACATTTCTACCAATTCATCTGTTTCTCTGTGACGACGTTGAACCGAGCTGCCTTACAGCACAGCGCACTTAGGTGCTATCACTATAACTGCTCACTGCTTTGAATTTTGTTGTTCGTCTTCTCTCAGATGGAGTTTTATATTATAGCAATGAGATGAACACAGATTTTATTTTTTATGATATTTTGTTGTTGTTTTAACTGTACAGAGTGGCCTGAGACCCCTGAGAACTTTAATGCCATATGAATAAGAAACAGTTTGTTTACCCAAAGCGCTTCAACAGTACAAATTCATTTGTGGTCATTTCCACTTTCATTCACATTTAAAGGGTGATAACAATTACTTTCCAAAACATCTTGTTAGCATCTCCACACCTCCAGGCTGGTGGATTTAATGACAGGACACTAGTCCAGCCTGCAGGCGGGGTTCATGTTTGGGATGCAGGTTCGGGCCATCAAGGCTTTAAAGCAGCCACATGTGTTTCACAAAGTGAGCGAATAGCAGAGAGTCTTTCGTGTGGACTGGATGTGTCTCTGTTTCACTTTGTGCCTCCTCGTCTGCTCAGCTTGACTTTCATCAAAAGTACACCTGGCATGTATGTTAAGCGACCGTGGCTCAAGAGTTGGGCGTTCGCCTTGTAATTGGAAGGTTGCCGGTTCGAGCCCCGGCTCCAACAGTCTCGGTCGTTGTGTCCTTGGGAAAGACACTTCACCCGTTGCCTACTGGTGGTGGTCAGAGGGCCCGGTGGCGCCAGTGTCCGGCAGCCTCGCCTCTGTCAGTGCGCCCCAGGGTGGCTGTGGCTACAATGTAGCTGCCATCACCAGTGTGTGAATGTGTGCGTGAATGGGTGGATGATTGTGTATAGTGTAAAGCGCTTTGGGGTCCTTAGGACCAAGTAAAGCGCTTTACAAATACAGACCATTTACCATTTTTAAACCATCAGCAAGCAAAATGTGCTCTGTCCCGTCCATGGAAACGTCTCCCTGAGTGAGCTTCATCACAGACGCTCCTGCTGCACACAAACACAGCTTCTCCACACTCTGCATTCATCAATTATAAATCAGAGAAAACAGTTGTCCATATTTCTGAGATCTGATGGCCACTGTACTGTCACACACAGAGGATACCGCGGTGAGTGACACAAACAACATGTTGGCTGTATGAGCTGGAGTCTCCAGCCCGACACCTTTTTCAAACTGGAGGTCTGATCACACTCAAGTCTAACCAGTGCCTTTGTCTAATTATAAACCAAGTTGTGCCATTTAACATGGCTTTGAATAGCACTCTGGCTGTAAGATACATGTAGGCAGTCACACAACAGGTTTTCTTAAAGCTGATAAAGTTCTCACAGTGTGTGAACTGGGACTGATATCTGGAGGTGTGCACGGATCTGTTCATTGTAACAAACTCGTAGCCTTAGAGCACGTTGGCATGTTTAACTAATGACATCTGAAGTTTAATCAGTGACACACATGTTAATGTGTGCTAAACGCAGCTTTCTGTGTGGTGGCCTTGAAGCCGCGTCCGAAAAAACAGCGATTCAAACTCTTTCCATGGTGGAGACATTCTGTGTTTCTGTGGACGAAGAAAACGGACGTTTTTGTGCCGTGTCAAAGGTGTTGGTCGGCTTCTGATTGGACAGCATTTCTATGAGGGCTATTTCAGCAACTGGTACTCAGGCCTGCTCTTTACATATCTGATGTTTTCACGTGAATAGTGTTTTCAGTCCCCGTTTAAACGGTACCCATGTAGAGAGTGAAGCCCCCGTAGTGATTGTTACGACCACGGCTCGAAATCACAACCATCACAGCCGTCCTGTTAGACGACTCGTAGATTTGGGAACATTCACAGAGGACCTGAAAGCAAAGAAGGGACAAAACTTACTTTTACCTCAGTGTGTGTGTGTGTGTGTGTGTGTGTGTGTGTGTGTGTGTGTGTGTGTGTGTGTGTGTGATGTACTGTTTCATTATAAATTTGTGACAATGAGAAGGATGGATGGTGAAATTCTCCGACCTCTTCATACTGTTAAACTTTTCTTAGGCATATAATTTTAAATATTATCTGATGTGATGCACGTCTCTGTACAATGATCTAAAAAGCCATAACTAAGCTTGCACACTCATCTGAAAAGGGCTGATAGTTCTCTAATGCTTACCCACCATCACCTCGTCTAGCTGATTATTTGTAAATCGCTCCGTTTCTCACGCTGACCGATTCTTCATGTTTGTTTGTCACAGTAACTGAAGTGTTAGTGGCGTGTTAGTGGCGTGTTAGTGGCGTGTTAGTGATGTGTTAGTGACGTGGCGCTCACTGTCATTTCTCTAACTCACTGCATCTAGAATGAGAACCCAAGAAATGTTATCCCAGTAAATATCGGACCTGTGCAGCAACCATGTGCATGCGTGCACAGTTACAGTTAATCGCTGCCTTTATCGTATGAAGTTTGTACAGGCTACAAGCACACAGTCAAATGTTAGACGGACAAGCAGACGAGTCCTCAGTGTATCCACGTGTCCATCAGCCGCTGTACACGCCGCAGAAAGAAGTAAACTCCCCGTGGCGCTGGCGGGTAATCGGCAGCTGCTTCCAACCTGTCATGTCCAACGTTTCGAGACTGCTCTCTGGCATGTCGTCCTTCAGTTATTATTGAATGCTCTAAAGTGTAAAAAGGTGAGTAACCCAGATGATACCAAATGCATACATGTTCCCCTGCGAGGGAAAAACGTGCAGAATGTTGTCGAGTGTAGGTGTGCGCTCCATCTTCACGCCATGTCTCCTCCACTCCCAAGTGTTTCTTCTTTCAGGCCTTGTCACAGTTTATTCTCACTTCTTCCAAGGTTTCAGTCCAAACTTTAAAGAGATAAACTTTAGAGGTTTGGGAGCAGCAGGAGAGCTTTGTGAATGCGGGCCCAGGTAGATGGTGAACTGCCCTGATTGTTACGAAGCAGTTTTAACCGTGTGCGTAGTTTCTGTTCAGATGTTGTAGCTCTCGTATGTTGGATTTCTCTTTCAAGCTTCAAGAACAAATTGGGTGTTTGTGGGTGTTTAAAATGTGTGGAGAGCATTCGGGCCGTCACAGGTCGCTCTTCTTTTCTTGACTCCTTTGCTTTGGGTCACTGTTTTGTTGCAGCCTCTCTTCAGTTTGGACCACTGTTGCTTTATAGAAACGTCCGACTCCAGGTAGCTTTTGGGAAGTCTTCATTTTCTTTATGGGGCAACAGTGTGAGGTACGACTCAGTATGTTCAACTCGCACTGAGTCGTACCTTAGTTTGTGTTAGATTGTTATATAATTCTGCAGAAATACCGGCCACACCCAGCTGTTCTTGAAACTGTTTGAACCTCAGCCGAGTCCACGTTAGCTGTGGATCAGTCACGTGAGTCAGTGTGGTTGAGCCTGATCACTGATGCAACAGTCTCCAACGTCCTGAATCAGTCTGTGTATCTGTCTGTGTGTTTGCTGGCTTCTGTTAGCTCTGTGCGCCGTCTGTTTTACTGAATTTGTCCTACAGTTTACTGGAACTTTGATGTTGGGATTGGAAATATGACAATAAACTTTTTTTTAATGAATCTTTCCGTCGTGTTTTTCTGTTCTTGTCCTGGCACACATCAGAGATGTTTGTGTGCAGGTTTGATGAAATGATTTGGCCTCTTACGAGTGTTTTTTGACCAAAGTGTTTGTTGAGGAAATAAAGTGTTTGTGGCTTCTTGTTTGTTTCTGTTGTGGAAATAAATGACAGAAACATGAGCGCAGTCACTACGAGATGGGTCACAGTCAAAAGCGTGGAGTAGATCTGACTGTATGTATCTGTTTTAACCAATGGCAGCAGCAAAGACATTACCATTAGATGTGTTCAAGCTTCACAGAGATCTGAAGTTTACAGAGGAGAAAGTCGCCATGCTTTAAACTGAGCCTCTGGATGTGTCACGTGGGATGCATTCATACTTTTCTTGCTTGAATTTGTACACTTTGTGTTATCCAAGGTTCTGTTATTCTCCGTAAAACATTAATTCTTGTCTCCCTCTGACTCTCGTGTTGTTCTAAAACAGGGATGTGGGACTCCAGGCCTCGAGGGTCCTGCAGGTTTTAGATGATGATCCAACACAGCCGATTTCAATGGCTCAGTGACATCCTCAACATGTCTCATGTTTCCAGAGATAACGAACTAATCACGGGATTTTTACATGCATTTATTATGTAGACCCTTTTCAAATTTATATTCAGTACTTTGTAGTATTGGATCGTGATTATTGATAAATCAATACAATAACCCTTTAATGTTCCACCTCTCAATGGAACTTCGAGCTACACAGAAACAGAAAAAATTTAATCTATAATAATGCAATTAATTTGCACAATAAGAAGAAAGTCATTTTTAATCATGTGTTATTTAGAAATGTTACACTGCTTTTTAAATGGCACGTCACTTCTTGGTAACTGATGAAAAGCAGTTTGATGACAGATTTCAGTCCACCCATCCTCTTCCACGTATCAGGGTTTCTGTCCCAGCTGGGCGAGAGCTCCTCGTGTACAGCCTGACAGTGAGAGCGCGAGGGGTTGGTTGGATTTCAGGCACCGTGCAGCACGTCTGTGCAGGCTGACTGCACTCTTAACCAGAGATGGGCAGTAACGCGTTACTTGTAATGCGTTACTGTAATCCGATTACTTTTTTTTAAGTAACGAGTAAAGTAAGGGATTACTAATGCAAAAAAGGTAATTAGATTACAGTTACTTTCCCGTAGGAACGCTGCGTTACTGCGTTACTAAAACCGTGATTTTTTTTGCGAGAATGTCTCATGGATCACATATCGATTGCAGAGAGAGTATGAGCGTGCAGCGTTTAAAGCGTGGAAGTACTGACCTTGCTTTGAGTTTGATTCCATAAAAAGTGACAAAAACATTAGCGTCCATCGTGCGTGGGAAGAAAACTTATTTTTACAGCGAAAAACCCCCCTAAACAAGCACCGAGTAGCTACGACGTAATGGGAACCTCACAGAGAAACTCGCGGATTCTTCAACTGACCGCGGCACTCCTGCACCAGGGTAAACCTCCGCCTACCCCACTCCTGCTTTACAGGTGAAAATAGAGCAACAGGACCGCTGAGTCTTTGACTTTATTTATTTTCTGCTGTGCTTTACTTGCATCTATTTGAAAGACTGAGTGTAAACACAAAAAACTATTTTATTTTATGTGCTGGAATGTGTAGAAAATAGGTTTAAATGTTAAACTAATTTATTCAAGTCAGAGAATGTTGCATATAATTAAATTTTTGCTTGATACATAAAGTTAAAAGGTTAAAACTAATAAAACAAGTTTTATAAAGAGACTTTTCCATTTGATTACATTTTGTATGATGGATTATGTAGAAAAAGTAGAATTGGGCTGAAAGATCTATCGCTTTATCACCTCTTCAGGTTGTAAATCGTGTTTTTAGAAAGTAACTAAGTAACTAAGTAACTAATTACTTTTGAAAATAAGTAATCAGTAAAGTAATCGGTAATTAGTTACTGATTACTTTTTTCAAGTAACTTGACCAACACTGCTCTTAGAAGGACAGGGTACCAAAGTTCACACACAGTGCCATTTATGAGATCCTGCAGGTTTTTCCAGTTGACCAGGAGGGAAAGAGTGACCCTGCATATCAGAGCTAACATCACACAGAGAGATCTCCTTGTCCCAGAGGTGAACATCTGTCAGGTCTTCTACAAAGGACTGTTTTGCATTGAAGCCTCCACCACAAGTGTCTTGATCTTGACCCAGAATGATACTCGGAGAGCGGGTCAGAGTGATGCTTAAGGATTTTCCGGTCGCTGCGCTTTCCATTGACCCACATTGTTGTCATCCCGTTTGAGTTCCACGTAGAGCAAAGAGAGTTCCATTCATTTTCACTGTCAGGCAGCCCGACCATAGTTCAGCCTGTACGCGCCCTCACAGGGCTTTAAAAGGAAGAAGCCATTAGCTTCAGACGGGACAGCGAGGGAAAACAGAGTCTGCGCTCAGTCCAGTGAAGAGTAAAATCTCATGCACAGAGACAAAGCTGTGACGGACTGGTGGTGAGTTTGACATAAGAAGTTTCTCCCTCCAGTGGGAGGTGAAAGACCTGCAAAGGAACAGGAGGACCTCAGACATCACAGAAGAGACGAGACCCTGTCAGGACTCGTGTCTATAATAATTAGCATTTCTTTTTAAAAGAGGATTGTGCAGTCTCCAAAGCAACAAACACGCGTGCCTCCTGTGGAATTTTCTCAGATGTGTCAATCCACATTTTTCAGTTTATCTGTGATGTGTGTGGGGCGGAGTCTGACTTTGGTAACGACAGGACCATGGTAACCAACTTCAGGCGCACACTGGGATGCAGCAGAGGGCTGAAATGTTACCCAGACAAATGCTACTGTTAGACGTTACCCACTACTTCAGAGGGTTAGTTCAGCGCCGCCAGGATGTCTTTGCCTGCTGTTTGCCGACCCTCAGATTTAAATGTTTTGCATTAGAGCTGGGCGATAGAACGATAACGATATGTATCGCGATATAACTTTTACTCGATAGAGAAATTAAGCTATCGCGATAGACCTTGCCGCTCTTGTCCTCTAAAAAATAAATAAATAAATAAAATAAAATAAAAAAAAAAAGGTCAGCCAATCCAAATTAAGTAGCGCAGAGCCGAACCAATCACAGCCGCAGCGTCACGTCGCGTGACTTGTTACGTACAGCACAAGTGCCAAGCCGCACGTGTATTTGTTTGGGAAGCAGCCAGCGGGTAATGGAGCCAGCGAGTGTGCCGACTAGAAAAATCAACCGAGCGTGACCGAAGAGAAAACAGATGATGGTTCCAATGCCGGAGAGATTGTCGAACGGAAGAGCCATAGAAGTTCCTAGTGTGAAGGTATTTCGGCTATTTCAAGTCTGACAAAAAACAGAGTAGCGTGCACTGTAAATTGTGCCGAAAGCAAGTCTGGAAATACAATAAACTGGTGCATGCGTCACGTTATTGTTTCGGTGAAATGAATTTCTACAATACTGTTACTGTTAATTGTACTCTCTGCAGTGTTTAAATGCTTACATATACACACAGTTACTGTCCGTCCACACATACGACTCGGTTCTGCTTCTATGCCCCAGCTTTGTTTACTTTTTCCCACCGAGGCTTCTAGACTTCTGATTGGCCAACATTTCTGCACGGTTGGGAATCTAGCGCCACCTGCTGCTTTGGCATGTTCATAGCAGCGTTTTCTTTCATTTCTCCCTTTATGTGTGGACGGGATTATTTTTTAAAACGAAAACGGAAAATCTCCGTTTTCAAAAATACCCGTGTACGTGTGGACGTAGCCTCAGTCTCTGACTGGAAGCGCTAATTCGTCATTCGGCTTTTGACAGACTAAAGTAACTGTTACAACTGTTTGAAAAGCTCAGCTATACAACAAGGAGAGATTGAGAATTTCCTTTTAGTTCTCAGTTTATTTGATATTGACAAAAGTTAGTCAGTTTTGTCTGTTCTTCTGTAAAACAAACTAAGATTTATTTTTAGAATTAATATTTTTAGTATTCAATAGTGGTAATTGTACAATTGAAACTTAAACGCTTTAGCGGCTGCCTTTTGTGTAGTTTGCAATATTTGCCTTTATCTGAAAAAGTCTCATGTTCCTTAAGTACATCTGCCCTGTTGAACTTATTATGGGAAATAAATATTTAAATAAAAACAAGCTGCTGATTATTTCACATTTTACTTGTGAGCAACGGCACATTTAAATCTTACAAATATAGTTATTTGGCTTATATCGTGATAGATATCGTTATCGCCTGAAATGAAAAAAACATATCGTGATATGAAAAAATCTCATATCGCCCAGCTCTATTTTGCATCAAACAGTACATTTTCTCTGTTAAACCTGTGATGAGCTTTCTATGTTGCACTGTCAATGTTCAGCATTTGAAGTACATCATTATGTCCTTTTTGTATTTGTTTGAGTCTGACGGAGATTTTTTGTTTCTTTATTGATTCTAATAAAAATAAATAAATTGTAGATAAAAATCTAAAGTGGTAACTGTCGCTTGTAAAGTGAGGAAAACCTGTTACAAATATTCTTCAAACATCATAGCGTCCATTCTTACTCTCATTTATTTTGTGCAGCACTAAAAGTACAAAGTCAGAACCTGTGTCCTCGTTACCTTCAGTCACCGGCTCTCTCACCTTGGTGCTGAGCATAAGCTGTGCAGACTGAGGTCGGCAACAACAGCAGCTCCTCCATCGTCTCCTGCTGTTGGACAATCGGACAAGATTTGCTTTTGTTGGAGAAAATTTATGGAGACTAAAAAAAGTCTGAACTGATTCTGAGCAGTTACAACAAGTCAAATGACTCAGTTCACCAAGAGATTCTCTGATATGGACCAGAGCTGCACAAGTGTTTGTGTGTGGTTAGCTGTTTGTGTGTACTTGTGTTACTGTCATAGTGACACGTTGTGGCTGCTCGACCTGCTTTTGGGATCAAAAGTCATGGCTGCACAACAATCAGTCTTTTCAGGTAAGACGGATGCTGTGCTCATCCCCACGTCGGAGTTATTCCCAAACTTTTTGTTACATCAGTCATGATGAGAGAAAGCAAAACTACGCGGTATGAATCATATTTGAGGTGACAGTGATCGAAGTAAAGACTCTTATTCATTTACTCGTCTGTGCCTTCCCTCTGTAACCTCTCTCCCTCTCCTGATTGGCTCCTGACTGTCTGGCACGCCCTCTTTTCACCTCCACAAGTAAGGTGAGTTTATTTTGATCCTCTCCAGAGTTCATACGACTTCTTTCTTTTTAAATGGACGACTTCAAATCTGACCTTGTTTTCTCTTTCAGAGTTGAGCTGTCCATGTGTGTCTGTGTTAAGTACACAACGAGCTGAGGTCAAACACAACACTGGAGAATCATTGATGGCTGTGTGATGATAACAAACCTTTGAACAGTGATAGTAACTGAGTGTTAGCCTGCTGGCGGTTGATAAAGTTACGCTTGTTTCATAAGCTAATCTGCATATGTTAGCCTCCTAGTATCACCAAGCTAAGACGTCAACCAGCTGAACTTTACTGAAAAAACAAGCAACACTAGCTGGCAGCTCATGTTCTGAAAGATATCATGGTCAAATATGGATCACCTTACTCTGTGGAAGGAAATGATTCTGCTGTGTTTGAACTTGAGTCAAAGACCACGACTCGATTACATTTAGACAATATTCATACACTCAGATGTTATATTAAGCCCACTAAGTTGTGTTTAATAAATATACCTGAAAACAGGAATTATGAACATTGTCTGAATAGAAAGACCATTTGTTATTACTCAGTTTTATTTAAATAACACATTTAAAACAGAAGCTGACCCAAAGTGCTGGAGCCGCTGATACCTGGCCTGTTCATTTACGTCCTCTGTAATGGACTTTTTGGTCGATATGTTTTGAATTATTTGAGCTACCCTACCAAGTCCTGATGTACTAAACAGAGGCAGGAAAACGTTCAGCTGAAAGAGGTTTAAAACAGCCACGTTTATAAATGTGGGTCTCCAGAACACCCAGTTTCTAAATACACTGCTCAAAAAAAATGAAAGGAACACGTTGACAACACATCAGATCTCAATGTCTGTATCATGCTGATGCAGACTGGCTATGACTGATGGAAATGAAAATGATGAACCTACAGAGAGAATTCAAAGACATCCTGAAAAGAAAAGTAAAAAACTGATGACGTGGACTATTTTGCTGAAATATCCTTGGGCCCACTGTTTAGCTAAACGCAAAACTGGTGATTATTTATTTCTATGTCAGAAAAGATGAGTGGAAACGTGTCAGGCCTCCACCTGTTACACCATTACAGGTGATGCCTCTGCTGAGCAGATCAGTATCGCAGACGTTTAACTGCCTTGATGCTGCACTCTGATTCAAAAATGCTGCTTTTCTGTTTTGCAGTAGTTTGCGTGAAAAGCTGAAGCATGTTTTATTGTGTTGACTAATCATTATGGAAAGTTGAACTCAGTGTTCAGGATGTACACATTAATGATGATTCAGCTCATGAATCACAACACGCTGCTCTTCCCTGCATGGTGCAGCAGGCTGCATATATATGTTCCATCAGTCTGTTGTTGAGAGCACCATCATCTTTGCTGTGGCGTGCTGGGGTGCAGGCATCAAAGCAAAGGACACAGACTGAACAAACTCATCAGGAAGGTCGAGTCTGTTGTTGGCGTGAAGCTCTCCACCCTGGAGGAGGTGATCAGTGACAGACTGCTGACTGCTGGTAATCATGGACAGTGACTCCCATCCTCCATAACACACTGGACAATCTGAAGAGCAGTTTCAGCAACAGGTTCCTTCAGCCTGGCTGTCTGAGGGAGCGTTACAGGAAGTCATTCCTTCTGCTGCTATCAGACTCTTTAATTCACCCACTTGGGTCAGATCCACACATTTGGAACAGAACTAATAACACCTCAAAGCCCACTGTCACTGTACACCACGACACATACTATTCTTTTTATATTTACACCTATATCTCTATACTTATCTATTTATCCAGCATATCTGTTTCTACACTGATTTTCTGAGTGCTTGATGTTTGTTGTATATTTGCTGCTATGACCACTGTGAGTCTGCTGAGCTGTGATTAAGGCGTCGGTGCCGTCGGTAACACTGGCTTTAACAGTTTAACAGTAGTAACTCGCACAACACTTCTCTAAGTTTACTGTCATGTGACAAACTGATCACGTGCCAAAAAGCTTTAAGGAAACAACACTCGCCGATTGGCTGACAGTCAACGTAGGCCGCAGCGCTTTCTCTGATTGGCCAGCAGGCTTTTGGTAAAACAACGCTTCCGGGTTCTCCGCAAATAGACAAATAAACTCGTTTTTAAACTTATGCAACGGTGGGAAAGTGTCTCCCGTGGACAGGGCTCAAAATGTCAGGCGGAAGCGGCTGCTGCTTGGCTCTGTTGCTCGTCTGGAGCCTGTGTGTGAGCGCACGCTGCAGGTTTCCTTCTCTGGACCACATCAGACCGAGAGCCAGCGACCGAGCGCAGGGCAGAGCGGTGACCGAGCTGCTGAGGCGGCTGCTGGGGAACAGATCGGCCGAGTTCATCGTGTCGGTCAACGGGAGCCTCTCCAACGACAGCCTGGACGTGTGCGAGCTCAGGTCCACCAAAAACAACAAGGTCGTCGCCACAGGCAGCACCGGGGTGGCCGTGGCCTCCGGGATTTATAATTATTTGAAGTATTTTTGCAACTGCCACGTTTCCTGGTCCGGGAATCAGCTGGATCTGCCCAGACCTTTGCCAAAGCTCACCGGCGTCCTGCGCATCAGCACCCCGCACAGGTCAGTGACCCGCACCGTCCTCACAAAGGTTTCTGCAGGCTTACAAGAGACCGGTGAGGGACCCGTTTAATGCGCCAAGTCCTTACAAAGGTTGGTGTCAAAGCCCTCTGTGACTCTCACCTGGTTAGACCGTGTGTCCAAACTGTGAGCAGCTCAAGTTTCATTTCCATGTCAGAGACAACAAACTGACACTTCCTGACCTCACACACAGCAAACAACAGGAGGAAAGAAAGTGTGTGTGTGTGTGTGTGTGTGTGTGTGTGTGTGTGTGTGTGTGTGTGTGTGTGTGTGTGTGTGTGTGTGTGCTTCCCCCACACAGACATCGGATCAGCTGTAATGCGTTTAGACCCCCAGAACTTGAAGTGTGGGCAACATCTGCTACATGAATTGAATCTTTATTTTGAACGTGGTACAAAAAAAAATACAAAGCTATAAAACATTATGTCATTCACAGGTCATTGGCTACGTGACTTAAATATTTTTAGTTTTCCCAAAATAATGGCCTGGTCCCTACAGAGGGTGACAGAGGTTTTAGGCCGCTGCACTCATAGTGTCACAGCTCCATTAACATGTAACAGGAAGGTAAACAAATCTCAGTCTGTCAGTTCTTTATTTGTTGTTGACACAGCCATTGTCCACTTTTTACTTTACTAGAGTTTTTACATTTTTAATTCATTATATATTTTAAACTTGGATTAAAAAAAACAAACACAAAACCTCAAACATGTCATGTCACATTTTCCCGTTCAGGTTTAAGCTCCATGTAGTCACAGGCAGCTGGTTGGGAGGTTCACCACTGATGATGTTACAGAGCATCCCAGTCCTGCTGTCAGATGAAATTACAGTTCACATGTACATAACTAAGAAAAATGTTTTCCCACCAAATCCACTTCACACCCGTTACATTGGATGTTCGCCAGCTCCTCTCAGTCGTTCCTGGGAACTGCTCACCACAGAGTAGACCTGTTGCAGTCACAGCCCCCGATGGCATGACAGTCGATGGTTCTCATAGTTCTCCGTCACCTAAGAACAATTGCACATCGAGTGCTTTTGTGACAGGTTCAAACTACACACAGGACGATGCCGGGGTACCGTCTCAGCCTGATTCTCAGCCTCGCTGCCCACAACCCAACAAACCCGGGTGCATGAGAAATGGAGCGTTGTCACACATTTGTCATTGTTTTCTCTGAGCGCTTGTACTGCCGCCAGGCCCTTTTAAAGGACTCTTCCTTTCAGTTGTCTGTTGTGCATTAGACCCGCATCAGCTCACTGCAGCTATGTCATGTGCAGAGTGGCTGGGCTGAACCATCGGCAGCATGTGTGGTTCAGTTTACTTTGCTCATGTCTGTAACATAGTTGTGGGGAGCAGTGTGTAATCCTTCAGCATCATACAGGGAGTGTCTACACCCAGGCCTCCACTCTCACTTCACTGGAACAGTTGAAGTGTTGTAGCTTTATGTGTTTTTCTTTTTGACTGTTCCTGTTTAAACTTCAGTGCAATATTTAAGCACCGTGTTGTGATTTGGTGCCCTATAAATAAAATTGAATTATATGAAAAGTTTATTATATGTTGGTGTTGTAACTCTGTACTTCATGAGTGGCTCTGAATCCAACCGCTCACAAACAGGACAGCTGAAGGAATGACAGTGAATGATGCTGATTAGGTCTGGACTGTATGGACTCAAGGAACAACTTTGTACTCAAAGGTGTTAACTGTTGTTCAAGACAGTGACAGACTGGCGACCTGTCCAGGGTGCGACCCTGCCTCTCACTCTAATAGGTGATAGGCTCTAGCCTATTAGGCTGTATTACCCAGTTTTAACCCTGAGGTTACCTGGATACCTCCAAATCCCTCCTCCTAGGACAGCCAGGCAGTCACAGAAACACAACAGTTTGCAGCCACCTTTTTCTCCAGGTGTTTTTTCAACAAATCAGCATCGTCAACCACTACAACAATGCACTTGCAGTGTGAAGCTGATGCACACCTTCAGACTTTGGTGCCTCCCTTCATTCTGCTGGAGAACTTTGAGTGTGAGGAGAGCTGGAGGTGCAGAGTGAAGGAGGGGCAGGGCTGTGTGATTTAGAGTATATTTTGAGGACACATAAATAGTATTACAGTTTTACTGATTGAATGTAACACAAACTGTTTTTATCATCATGTCTTTAAAACATGATATAGAGCTCAGCCATCATATTTATAAAGTAGGAATAGTTTGGCTTTACAGGTTATTGGGGAAAAAACCCCGTTCTAATACAGCAATAACACTGCAAACGATCAATCACACCATCCATCACATCAAGCTTCCACTTATCATTTTCAGGGTCGCGGGGGGCGCTGGAGCCTATCCCAGCTGTCATAGGGCGAGAGGCGGGGTACACCCTGGACAGGTTGCCAGTCTGTCGCAGGGCCAACACACAGGGACAGACAGCCATTCACACCTATTTAGATTTTTCAATTAACCTATCCCTACAAACTGCATGTCTTTGGACGGTGGGAAGAACCCACACAAAAAGACCCGGCCTGATGGTGGAATTGAACTCAGGACCTTCTTGCTGTGCAGCAACAGTGCTAACCACCGTGCTATAATCACACCATTATACTACATTTGTATTATATTTCTGTATTAAATGCATTTCTAAGCCACATATTTGTGTATTTGTATCTAGATTCCGGTACTATCAGAACGTCTGCACCTTTAGTTATTCCTCCGTGTGGTGGGACTGGCCGAGATGGGAGAGAGAGATTGATTGGATGGCACTGAATGGAATCAATCTGCCGCTGGCTTTCACTGGCCAAGAAGCCCTGTGGCAGGAGGTGAGGAAGTCTGAAAGTTCAGCTATGTTTTTTTTTTCTGCAGCTCTTGCAATGATATGAATCAGGACTAGATCAGCTTTTGTACTTCAGTTCTGTAGTGTGTTTAACAGCTGGTTGGCATAATTCTCTGAGCAGTACGGGGAAGAAGTTAAAGTTGGAGGAGAACAGGCTCAGCCAGAAGCCAGTACATAAGACATCTAGGAAACTTTGCTTTACACTGAAATAAGTTGGGACTAGATACAAAATGCCGACTGTGAGTGTTTAGCAGCTGCTCTTGTTGTTTTTAGGTTTACCGTGCTCTCGGGTTAAACCAGTCAGAGATAGAAGAGTTCTTCTCCGGTCCGGCGTTCCTTGCCTGGAACCGTATGGCAAACTTGTTCAAGTTTGGTGGACCTCTGCCGCAGTCCTGGCACGTGAACCAGCTCTACCTTCAAGTAATCAAACCTCAACACAGCAACATGTCAATGGACCAAAACCATTTGTGTTTAAACGAAGTTGAATGTACGCTGAGACACTGCTGTGGACTCAATCATCTCACATCACTTTTTCCTTACTTTTTCCAGTTTAAGATTTTAGAGCGGATGAGATCCTTTGGCATGATCCCTGTGCTGCCGGCCTTCTCTGGAAACATCCCCAAGGGAATCCTCAGGTCACTCTTCTTTATGTCTCAACATCATTTTCTGCTCTGTGCCACAGCAAACTTAGTCTTATAGGTACTTACAGCCAAACCAGTGCTGCCATTAATAATTACATAAACCAGTCTGATTGGCTGCTGGTATTTATTTTTCTTACAGATGTGTGATGATTATCTGCCGTTACAGCACTGGGACTAGAGTGTGGGCCAAGTTAACATGAAAAGTGTTGATAGGAGTGAGACGTTCTGCAGGCTCTGCAACTACTAACCATCAACTTGACCAGTTAATTTAATGAGCAATGCAGTCTGCCTGTGTGTTCATGATGTTACTGTTACTTTGCCACATAAACAGCATTGTTGAGGCTCAAAATAATAGATTTTCTGGGGTTAATTGTGATTTGAAGTACAAATGCTGTAAAGTCAATAAATATCAAAAGTGGATAAAAATAGACTGTGAAGAAAATGGCCAGTACCTCCTGACATGTAGTGAAATATTATCAAGAAGACCAAGCATCACTAATTTTACTTGAATGTAGTTAAATCTAGTCCGTGTTTGCGGTTACTGTCCTTCTGACAAACTGATCTTTGTTTCTCTGTTACACCGTCACTGAGTCTTATTCTTACCTTGTGAAAGAAACAAGTACACATGCAACATCACGTTTATCTAACATTCGCAGCCGTAAGTTTTGTGCTTACCACCATATGCATGCTGGTAATGCCACATGTAAGGAAACACAGTGATCTCGACCTGAGGCTGAGAAAGCTCTGAGGATGTTGTGAGGCAGGATTCACATGGATGCATTTCAGGCTTTGACACGCTCGCTTCTCATTCGCTTTGGTTGGAGTGACGTCACGAGCTGCCAAACTGAACTATGGATCTGTTGGCCTGCTTTGCTCATGCTGTTTAACTTTGGAAGTGCCAGCCAATCAGAGCACACGTGTTTTTATTCAAACACACAAATGCAACTGCTAGCCAATGTAATCATGTTATGCAAATATCCCGAGACAGTCATTTGGCACCAAAACCCAGCAGACATTGATCATTGCAATAAAAGTTACTAACAGGTCGCTACCTGGGTGACTATGGCCCAAGTGGTAGAGCGGGTCATATACTAATCCACAGGTTGGTGCGATCTCGGGCTCCTCCTGTGTCAAATGATTCTTGGGTGAGATGCTGAATCGTGACGCGTGAGTGTTAGATAGAGGTTAACTACAGATAAAAACACTGGGTGAAGGTATTTGTGACCAGAGGGGAGCAAAAAGTTCTTTGAGTGCTCAAGTTCAGTAGAAAGGCGCTACAAGTACCAGACCATTTACCTTCGTTAAAATGAAATGGTCAAGCGCTTTGCTTAGTCCCTGTGGACCCCAAAGCGCTTTACACATCCACCCATTCACACACACATTCACACACAGGTGATGGCAGCTACATTGTAGCCACAGCCACCCTGGGGCGCACTGACAGAGGCGAGGCTGCCGGACACTGGTGCCACCGGGCCCTCTGACCACCACCAGTAGACAACGGCTGTATTGTCCAAGGACACAACGACCGAGACTGTCAGAGCCGGCACTCAAACCGGCAACCTTCCGATTACAAGACGAACGCCCAACTCTTGAGCCACGATCGGACCTTGCCAAATGTGTTTGTCACTAGTAAAGTTAGGAATATTAGGCGTAGCATTTAATGAACTCTCGTGTTCATCTCAGCTAGCCTGTTTTAAACACACTATACCACCATCTCTTACAAAGAAGGTTTCTCGGTCTGTTTTTGAGCATTTCATGTTGGAATTAAATAATTACATTTCATCAAAAGAGGCAACAATTCTGAAACTCTGGATATTTTCCACTGATAAAAAGAACCAGACCTACCACACAGTACAGTAGGCTCCATAACAGATCATGAATGTGTGCCCGGGTTAGTCCACTTACACAGCACGATGGATCCAAAATGGAGTCGCAGTAGATCTGATTTCCCAAATCATCCCATCTGGATCCGTGTTGGATCTGTAGTTTGTCCCAGCACAATCTGTATTATTCAAAAATGATACAGAAATATGTCAAATCTAGCTGCCCGAGATGTAGATATAAGAAAGCTCAGGCATTCTTATAACATGCTTGCCTTTACTGATGAAGCTGCCTTTTTTCCATTTATTTTCATCTGCACTGTGTTTGTCTTGTTTATCTCTGTTTTAGAATTTAAAAAAAGAAATGCTTTAATCACTTTTTCCTGGTAGTCAGAATTGTTTGAATTGGTTTGTTAGTTTGTCCTGTAGCAGCAAACTGCATCTCTGTGTCCGTCAAACGTATTTCATGTAACCACTCTGTGACTAGAGAGTTAGTATTGCTGCTGCTTGCTTGTGTTTCAGGCTGTATCCAGAGGCCAGAGTAACCAGACTGGGGCCATGGTCTCATTTCAACTGCAGCTACTCATGTTCGCTTGTCTTAGACCCACAAGACCCCCTTTTCCACCACATTGGTTCCCTGTATCTGTCCCAAGTGCTGAAGCAATTTGGGACGGATCACATTTACAGCACAGACACCTTCAATGAAATGACTCCACCCTCCTCTGACCCCGCCTACCTGTCTGCAGTCAGTCACTCAGTCTTTGCCTCAATGACAGAAGGTGAGTGTTTGAATCAGCTGCCTGAACCGTGACAATTTCTGGGTCCAAGTACAATAATTGCCCTAGTTTGTTGCCCCACGGATGACCTGTTGTACAATTTTCTTGCACAGACAGTTTGCTAAAGCTCCCTGCTGATTTTGAGCCATGTTCAAGAACTGGTCTATTGTGTGGTCCTTATCCAAATGTTTTTCTCTCCAGTTGATCCCCAGGCAGTCTGGCTGATGCAAGGTTGGCTGTTCTTCAGCGATGCAGCATTCTGGAAACCAGCCCAGATTCAGGCCCTACTACACGGAGTGCCCCTTGGACGGATGATTGTGCTGGACCTGTTTGCAGAGACCGAGCCAATCTTCTCCTACACAGAGTCTTTCTATGGGCAGCCCTTCATTTGGTGTATGTTGCAGAACTTTGGGGGCAACAGTGGGCTGTTTGGTACGGTTGAGAGCATCAATTCAGGCCCTTTTAAAGCCTTGCATTTCCCAAACTCCACCTTAGTAGGCATAGGCATGACACCAGAAGGCATTGAGCAGAATCCTGTGACGTATGAACTGATGAGTGAGCTGGCTTGGCGCAAGGAGCCAGTCAACTTGGCCAAGTGGGTGTCGCTCTATGCCATACGTCGCTATGGCAATACACAAGAGAGCCTGACTGCTGCATGGAGGCTCTTATTTGCCAGCATTTACAACTGCAGTGACCCACACTACCGAAACCACAACCACAGCCCACTGGTCCGCAGACCATCCTTTCACATGAACACTGGGCTTTGGTATGACCCCGCTGACTTGTACAAAGCTTGGAAACTCATCATGGATGCAGCTCCTTCTCTTATGTCCAAAGAGACATTCAGGTACGATCTTGTGGATGTGACACGGGAGGTGCTACAAGTACTGACTACGTCCTTTTATCGAGATATTGCAGATGCTTTCAAGAAGCAAAACCTGTCAGAGTTGCTGACTGCAGGTGGTGTGCTAGTCTATGACCTCTTGCCGGAGCTCAATCGATTGCTGAGTAGCAACCGAAACTTCCTGTTGGGGACGTGGCTGGAGCGAGCTCGGTCCCTCGCCGTGGATGACAAGGAGGCGCAGCTCTATGACATGAATGCCAGAAACCAGATCACTCTCTGGGGTCCCAGTGGTGAGATCCTGGACTATGCCAGCAAAGAGTGGGGGGGGCTCATGGAGGACTACTATGCCCAGCGATGGGGCCTGTTTGTCCAAACGTTGGTGGAATGCCTGAACAGCGGACAACCCTTCAAGCAGGCTGCCTTCAACCAGGCGGTATTCCAAATAGAAAAAGGATTCATTTACAACGGCAGAAAGTACCCGACCAAACCTCAGGGAGACACGTACGAGATCGCTTATAGGATCTTCCTCAAGTACTTTCCACAGGCCCTAAACAGACTATAGTGAGCAGAGAGAACGTTTATGAAAAACTTGCAAGTAACAGCTTGAAGAATGTGTTTGTCCACTTTCAGTTGTCCTCGGCTGTCCCTGAACAAACTGCTTGGGTTTACAGGAACAATCTGTTTTTTGCACACTTACTGAAATCAGCAACAGGTGGTTTTGTCTGTTCTTGGAAGATTATTTTCACGTTATGCTCAGACTGATCACATTCCCAATAATGCTCCGTATCAGAGGAGGAAGTATCAGATCTCTGCTCGACTGTTTGAGGTGTTCTACAAACTCTGTGGTACTGTTTTAGACTGAACACATCGTAAGGAAAATGTTTCACATATTCACCATTTCAGATTAATACGAGAAGACTGACAGGAATCTCCAATCTGCGCTTCAATTGTAGAAAGTCTGGATCTGTCCAATCCAGTCTGCATGCATAACCTGCTGTGTAGCTGAAATGCGCACTTCAGTGTCCCGCTACTGTTAGTGGGAAAATCTAGCAAGGAAGTAGAAGCACATTTAACACACAATAATGTGTAGTTATAGTTTCAGCTATAACGCAGACACGAGTCTGATCTCCATCTTTAGTTGCACAGAAAGCAAATCTGAATATTGGACATGTTAAACTTTAAGTGAATAATATGCTGTTTTTAGAAACTGACTCTGTTATGCATTAGTCTGAAGTTAATTTGGATATTGTGATTTTCTTTTCTTGTTTTTTCTAAACGAAATGAGCGACAGGAATATGTTTTATAGAACTGACATTAAGTAGAGACAGAACAAGAAGGCCAGCGTCCTACTTATCGAACTGTTTGGGTGCTTCAGACGCTGTTTAACAACCACCTTCTGTATTTAGAGCTCCTGCTAACATGTTCAGTTAAACGTAGTAATAATCCACAAAGGTCTTCCAAACAGATGAATTTGTATTTAGCAATGAACGATAAAGCTGACAAGCTCATGTATTCTTGTCTGAATGATTATTCTGATTAAAAAAATATATTTTTATATCAAAATAAACACCTGTCAGACGTTGACATGTCAAAGGAATCAGTTACTTTTTCAGAAAAACAGTTGTGTTCATCACATTGAAGATGTTGATCAGAACTGACCCCTCGAAGCGTAGATCACAGGACTCTGCCTGTGCAAAGGTGCCCCAGAAACAGTCCAGCACAAAGTAGCAGGACGTGAGCTGCAAGCTTGGGCACGGTACACTGCCTTTATGACCATTAAAAAAGCTGGTGGAGAAAGCATTTAAAATGGAGCATAATTTAAAAATTGAACCCCGACTGAAAAATACTTTGTGTGTATTTCAGGAGCTGCATGAAACCATTTATAACATTTCTCATTAATGAAGGCATCTTTTAAATATCTCTGAAATGTGCAGCGACTCTCACCGGTCCCCAGGACAGCCCCCAGCTGGCTCCCCAGGCATGGCGTCAGACCAGGTGGGGTTCTCCCAGATAATGGACAGAGAATCCCGAGTACTGGAGCTGGCCCTCCCTGAGGTCCCTGCCACAGTATCCTTGAGGCTTGACGAGGATGTCGCCTTCAGGGGCCACTGCTGCCTGATTTTCAGGACCAGAATCAGAAATCCCAAAGGAAATTATGGGTTACAGCAGGCAGCACGCTAAATGGTGCGCACATACAGACGAACCCTCTGACCAAACTTTACACAAACATCACTTGGGAAAGACATGTCAGAGAAGTAGGCTGATAGGAAAAAAAACAACGAAAATACATAACATGAGGTGAGAGGAGGAGAAAGAAACTCCACTCAGACTGAGCTCCTACTGGGAGAACAGAAAAAACACCCCAGCACAAAAAGTACATGACTGTCAATACACCATAGAAACACAAGACAAGCAACAGGGGCGGGTAAAGGGTAAGAGAGAGCCGGTGTAGGCAGCGTATCCGGTCCTGGAGCATGTCTGCGCCGGTCCAGTCGACCGCCATCTGCCCCGGGAGGGGACAGGCATCGAAGGCGAAGACCAGGTATGACTGATTGCTAATACTTTATTTATCCCAAGGGAAATTGTTTTAATGCTGCCAGACGATCCGGCGCTACCATGAGCACCCCTTCCAACTATACATAGAATACATAAACATAACATTGGGAACACAGGTCAGAGGTACGAAAAAAATATTGCAGGCAGTCGAGGCTCCTACCGCCCTGCACTGATGGTCCCCTTCCTGCAGACGGTTTGCTGCCATGCATGGCTGAGAGCAGATTGTCTGTGGGCCCCCCTGCCCCTATTGGATCTGCCTCTGGTCACCCCCCTAGGGCTTCCTCCTGGGGAGGGCTGCATGTCCTAAAAGGGACGTGAGGGTGATGGACTCACTGTTGGCTGAACTACACAGGGCCATGGTGACCCAGGCTTGTCTATCCAACACGACGGCCATCTTGTCGCTCCACTTGTGGCACTTGGCTCGTCAGTTGCAAGCGAGTCCTGGGGACCCAGAAAGTGCAGGGGAGCTGGTGGCTGCTTCCTCGCACATATCCTCGCTCATGAAAGAGCAAACCATAGCTACCGGCTGCTCCTTAGACTCATTCTGGATGGCACGCCACCACCTCTGGCTGTCACAGTCCTGGCTCTGGCAGGACAACCGGGACTACCTGATGAGGCAGCCGGTTGACCCTACAGCCATATTCAGACCAGTGGCGACCCAGCTCCTGCAGCAAGCTACAGACAATCGCCATGCTGCTCAGGAAATGTCACGGGGCTTGCACAGGCATTCGGCCAGAGTGGGGAGGCCCTGAGCTTCATAGATGCTGCCCTAGCTCCAGCCCCAGCTGAAGGCCTTGATAGATGCGGTGGCCGCGAACAAGGGAGGCGGGGAGGACGTGGAGCCAAGGCTTAGCCATCCTCCAGCTGCCCTCCTCCCTCCTGACATCTCTTTGAGCCAGGCCACCTAACCCCCTCCCGACCCCAGCAGGGAAAAACTGGTGACACCTCTAGCAAAGGGAGCCATACGCGAGGTAGACACTGGGGACCACGAAGCGGGTTTTTTTCACCCGCTACTTCATGGTCCCCAAGCGGGATGGGGGTCATGTATAGATGCTGCCCTAGCTCCAATGAGGCTGTGAGGCCTCAGAGTCTTGAATTACCTGGACAACTCGCTGGTCTGCGCCTCATCAGCAGATCAGTGTTGCAGCCATGTTAACCTTCTGGTCTCCCATATTCAGGCTCTGGGGCTCTGCCTGAATCCCTATAAGTGCAGGCTGGAACCATCCCAAACCACAGTCTTCCTGGTCATGTCACTGGACTCCGTCAGGGCTTCAGTGTCCCTCAAGGTGGAATGGCAGCAGGTCCTCAGGGCAAGCCTAGACCACTTCACCCTCCACTCTCGGGTGACCTGGGGCCTGTGCCTCCGCCTCATGGGCCTGATGGCTGCAACAGTGCAGGTGGTCCCATTGGCATTCCTGCACAAGACCAGTCCAGCATGGTCTGCTAAGTCTCGGCCTGCGTTCACAGCGCTCCCACCAGACCACAGTGGTGGTTTCCCGGGATTCCACCAAGCTCTATGTTGGTGGAGTGACCCGTCCAATCTCCAACAGGGCCAGTGCAGGGATCTAGTGATTCACCGCCTGGTCTCCTCAGACACCTCCCCAGTAGGATGAGGAGCGGTCCACAAGGGCTGTGGGGTCAACAGCCCCTGGACTGGCCCATGGGCATCTCACCACATCAATATGTTAGAGCTGCAGCTGCGTGGGTCCCACGTCATTGTCTGGATGGACAGCATGGTTGCAGCAGCCTATATCAACCTGCATGGGGGAGGGCTGGGCTCTCCTCCCCTCTGCAAATTGGCCACCAAGCTGTGGCAGTGGGCTCACTCCCGATTCCTCTCCCTCAGGGTAGTGTGTGTGCGAGGTCCCCTGAGCACGGAGGTGGACATCATGTCGAGGGGGGGCCCAAGCCCAGGAAAATGGAGACTCCACCCGCAGGTGTTCGAACTCTGGGGCCATTTCTGGAGGGCAGAAGTCAACTTCTTTGCCTCCAGGGAATCAACACACTGCCTTCTATTCTTCTACCTACCAGTACGGCTTCCCTCCTTTCTCCCTCCTCCACTTGGTCCTCCGCTGAGCCCAGACTGAGGATGTGCGGCTGGTCCTGGTGGCCCCTCTCTGGCCCCACATGCCCTGGTTCTCAGCAATCCCACACCTCCTGGATGGCACACACTGGGAGCTCGGAGACGTGTTCTGATCAAACTATCAGTAGTTTCAAATTTATATGTAAGCTTTTGGGCGTGGCCGAGGCAGAGTGTGTTCACGCCCCAGCTTAGGTAACACCAGGTGTCTTTGCCTGGTTATATAGCAGTTTATTTTGACAAAGCCAGAGAACCGCTTCTCTTTTTTGTGTGTGAACAACAAAGTACTGCAGAACAGGGCTGGTTAGCATGGTTGTGGAAGAACATGCTAACTCCTGGACCTGGCTGTCCAGCAGGTTCGATCTCGGAAACCTTTTTGTTGCTAGGCCATGGCACTAACAACTGCACGCCAAAAATGTCAGATTTGATATATCAAAAATTGACAAGAGTTTATACCCTAGGAATATATAAGATACTATCAGCTGTCAAAGGTCACATTTTCATCTGCCAGGATTCGTCAACTTAAGACCATGAATACAATGATGGTAATTTAACCAGTAATCTAACCAGTACAGCTCAAGTTTAAAGACGGGGTGGACATTATAATCTGTTACCCCAACGCATCCTCAGAATGTGGCAGGGAAAATGCTCTACTTTTGAAAACAAATAACTTTTTAGCTCTTAGCCTCAATTGCTTGAGGTATTCCTGTCACTCTACCCAGGTGGGCGTGGGTGTGAACACGATAACCTGAGAAACGAGGTGATGTAGGATTTTCAAATTGATACTATAGGTGAATCTGCACTGACAATGACCTCAAGATCACTTTCAATTCAATTCAATAGCGTCAAATCAGAATAACAGTCACCTCAAGTCACTTTATATTGTAAACTAAAGACCCTTCAATAAGACCCTTACTATAAGCGAGCTCTCGCCGACAATGGGAAGGAAAAACTCCCTTTTAACAGGAATAAACTTCCAGCAGAACCAGGGTTAGGGTTAGATAACCCCGCCATGACCACCCCTAACTGGTCTTGGCGATCATTGGACAAGACCAGTTAGGGGTGAGGGGAGAAAGAATGGACAAGCAACACTGTGGAAGAGAGCCAGAGATGAATAATAATTACTTTTACATACTCTAGGAACCACAAGTAAACCTACAGTCTGATAGCAAAGTGGTCTGTTGGGGTGGCACAGTACTATGAGGTCTTTACGATATGATTGAGCCTAGTTATTCAAGACTTTGTGTTTGAGGAGGGAGATTTGTAATCCAATTACTGATTTAACAGGTACCCAGTGAAACCACTCTTCACTGGGTACTCTGGGACAAATATAATTATTTTGTTGAATACCTAAGATTAAAAAGAAATAAAAACATCAACAAAACAACAACAAAAAGAGTCATTTTCCACGTACTTATGAGTGTAACCTTCACCCATACATCTATGCTTGCTAACCAAGCTTACTGGCCTTACCTGATAACATAGTACTTTACACTCTGGTCCAAATACCATAACTTCTAATCCCCAAAACGATTAAGATTGGAGCGGCTAGTTTCAAATACGGAGTCCAAAACCAAGCACTGCACTGCAAGACAGAGTTTTTAGATTTAAAAATAATTATCAAAATATCTCTTATATTGCTAAAATGGTTAAAGAAAAAAGGTTCTGTCCTAACCATTTTAATCAAAAACAGGAGTATGTAGTAATCAGGTAGCATGGCTGTGTTCTGGTGTCAGGAAAGACGCAGCTCGTCAAACCGTTTATATGTTTATTGTTGAAAAAACAATGGACAGAGGGAGTTGCACTGTTTTTGTCGCCTCTAATCTCTTTTCTTCAGCCTCTTTATCATACAAATCCAGTAAATGAAAATTCAGACCATTTTATAATTCCACAAAGACGATTTAAGAGCTCAGAGTCCTAGGGTACAGGGGCCGTCCACGTTCAGTCCAGTGCTGAAAGAGGAGCTGCTCCACAGGAAGTGCTCACAGCAAGCTTTCAGTCATCAGCCTCACATCTGTTTCCTTCAAGTGACACAAACACACTTAAGTAAATCAGTGTTGTCACTCAAAATGAAAGGACAGTTAATGTGAACCACAGTTTGTATTTAAAGCTTTCATTAAACCCATCTCAGGTTTAATGGTACGCCTGTGTCTGCAGCTCTGTCCAGCTGAAATGGTAAATGGCCTGTATTTGTATAGCACTTTACACTACATTCTGTCATCCACCCATTCACACACTGCAAGCTACATTGTAGCCACAGCTGCCCTGGGGCGCACTGACAGAGGCGAGGCTGCCGGACACTGGCGCCACCGGGCCCTCTGACCACCACCAGTAAGCAACGGGTGAAGTGTCTTACCCAAGGACACAACGACCCAGACTGTCGGAGCCGGGGCTCGAACCGGCAACCTTCCGATTACAAGACGAACTCCCAACTCTTGAGCCATGATCACCCCCACTGAACATTGTAGGAGATTACCAGAGGTCTTCCCATGTCACACGGAAAACTCAAATACTGCCAAAATGATTCTGATTGGCTGAAAAGATCAGAACACCCTCATGTTAACTGAGGATCACATGATGAAGCTCATGCTGGCTTAAATTTCTCCTCTCTACAGTTTGCTGTGACTCTTCACTTTCCATCTGCTGCTACATGTTCACTGGAGTAAGCCTCAAAATTAAATGTGGTGTATGCCAGTGTGCAAAAAACATCCTGGATTTGCCTCATTGTGACTTCCAGTTCCTGAAAAGTAAAACCAGGCTGAAGGATGGTTGGATCCTGATCTAAACATACCTGAACAAATGAGGCTCAGGAACAGATTAAACCTTTGAACCGAAGCTCTTTTTCCTGAAGAGATTCAGAACGGCACTCTGCATCCACATTTCCTTCTTCTAACTCACTAAACAGAGAGTTTGATTCGATATGTCAACTTTATTTTCAACATTTTGAATCTTACCTTCCTGTTAGAGCAAAGGTCATATGTAAAGCTCTTTAAGATGAACAATGCAGTCTTGTTTTAAAAAGCAGACAAGCACTCAAAGCAGATTAAAGTTTTTATTCACTTTGACTTTATATTACAGTTGAGATGCAAATGAATAAATTTGGGTAATTAGGCAGACTGTTGTTACAATTTAGTCAGTGATTCGGACTTTTTCAGTTTGCACCTAAAGTACTGTAAAAGAGATCGATGCACAAATGAGTGAAGGAAGAAAAGAACAACAACAACGACGACAGAAACAATATGATATGCTTCATCTGATTGGCTGTAAAGTGAAGCAGGAATAAGATGAGAAATGTCACAAACCTGTGACCAGTGTTAGCAGACCAACACGCTGGTGTCATCAGGTTCATGTTGGGAACAAAGCGGACGTGATGTTGGTAAAGCTGCCTGCCTGCACCGAGACGCCGGGCCCAGGGACACGCCCTGACTCGGTTAACGATTAAGCAATGCCCTTCTGTTAGTTAGCCACGACACAGCAGGCCCAGAATCAGAAGCTGCCACAATGATCATGATCCAGATGTGTTACCAGAAAATAAGGCAGCGCTTAAAAAAAAAATTCCCGTAAACATCCTTTAAGAGATTAACCTAAAATCAATGGAAATTATAAAAAAGAAGCAAAGTCAGAGAAAAGTGTCAACCTTTGCTTTTGGTTCACATTACAGTTCAAACACATTTCATCAGTTTCATTTACAAAACATCAGGATTTTGAGATTTTCCTTATGTCATGTGATTCAGCTGGAGTTATGGCGCCGAGGCGAGACCGTCTCAGCGTCACAGCCACAGCGTTCACACAACGCAACAGCATCAATCACGAGCACCGCCAAACGCTTTTCCAGAACGCTGCCTTATATCAGCAGGGGGATTATTGCCATTCCAGGTCAAAGAGAGGAGGGGCTGAGATTCCAAAATAAAAGACAGGAAGCAGATATTTCAGCTCTGAATTTACAAGAGATTAAAAAAATACTCGTTGACAATTTAAATAAACTTTGAGATCGTGACAAAAGGTCACATTTTTAAGAAAAGCAGTCTTCAACTGTTACTACTCGTTCTCGCCCACATCCAGCGGGGACTTCCTGTTCCCGGAGCTGCATCACCATTTCTAAAACACTATTTCCAGCTTTCTTTTTTAATATTAGCCTCGTTACCAAGACCAAGGACTGCAAGAAAACCCGGAGCAGCTTTGGGGCCTGAACTTGGTGTGATACAGTCGTCTGCAGCAGGCTCCATCCTACCAAAGCACTAACAAACACACAGCTGCCCTCAGCTGAGAGTCGTGTAAGAACGAGTTGGGATCACGCACAGAGCTTTTTCCTACAATCTTAAAACTATCCTTAGGGAATCATCTCAGCTTATACCACAAGCACATCGTGTATTAATCAGTGCAGCACGTCCCTTCTACCGCGCACACGCACACACGCACGCACACGCACGCACACGCACGCACGCACGCAATCCCTTCACAGTTATAATGGCTGATTTTCCAATTGTTACCCAGTTAGAAATGAATTCCTCACACGATCAACTTAAAATCACTGACCTAAGCTAACAACAGAACAATGGCACTGGAGTCATCACGACAAATCCAAATGTAGAGAAAAGCAGACGGGCGTCTGGAAGGATGATATGGCAGCTCGACGTTTACGAGGACAGAAGCAGCCACGGTGAAAGACGACGGGAAAACGCCGAGGTCGACATCGATGAGCTCGATCGTGTCGAAGATCAAACAAGCCATGGCTGAGACGGGATGAGGAGCACGGTAGCACTAACATTAAGCTGTTTCTTACAGTAAATACCTGAGTTAGACATGTTTAGACAGTGGTATGAACAACAACGGTGGAGCAGGCCCGCCTCATCCCTGACTCACGTCTGCTTTCTAGCCCTGGTTTAGGAATCTGACGCCACACAGTAAACATAAATGAATCCAGTTAAGCCCTGTGAATGATAAGATGATCAGGAAGTGTCAGCATGAGCAGTGGAGCTTTAGGTAGTTTACAGACAGACTGCATAGAAGTCACCACAATCCTGACCCTGTGAATCCAGGAACAACAAAATCCCTCCGTCTGCACAGCTGCCCGGAAACATCAGGACTGAGGTGGTGGGTGGATCTGTGGTCTGCAGCTCGCTCCTGAAAGCGAGACACCGCAGAGCCATCGGCAGCGTTATCAGAGGTACGGTCGACACCTTCCCATCATTTTACACTACGTGGCGTCAGTTTCACTGGCCGTGGCATCAGATACTCAAACCACTGATCGCTGAGGTCAGGTGACCCTGTGTGAGCATCAGTGAGCTGCAGACGCGGCGTGTGAGGTTCTAATGCCTTCATGGATTGGTTAGTGCATGTCGTGCTGAACACAGCTGCCCAGTCGCCTCCACTGCACACACACAGTCAGGTGAGATGATGCTTCGTCGTTTCAGCAGGAGGCGGGGTTTGTTTGAGCGAGCTCTACGCTGCATCACACAGGATCTGCTCCAGCACCGTCAGCAGGCGCTTCAGGCCGTAGATGTAGCCGTGATCCTGGCTCTCACTCGGGAAAACATGAGCAAAGTCGATCATCCTGACCTCCACCTCTACGTCTCCTGCGCCGCTCTCCGTTTCGTCGCCTCCTCGGTCCTTCGCCTCCTCCCCGCTCCTCCTGCCGTCCTCTCTGTCCACATCCTTCTCTTGCAGTTGGGATTTGTTTCCGTTCCCATTAGGTGGTCGTTGCAGCTCACGTGACTGTTTCCATGCAGAGTTGTCCTCCTCACCCGGTGCTGAGACGCCGTCTCCAGACACGGCGCTCACAGCACCACCGTCTCCCCTGTGACCGTCCTCACCTTTCCTGCGATTGGAATAAACAGCGTCCAGGCTGTAGTCCCAGTGCTCTGCCACCTGGATGTTGTTGTTGTTGTACTCGGCCACTTCCTCTCCTTGCCCCAGCTTTCCCTGTCGGGCTTTCCGCTCCGTGCCGCCTTCACCTGATGACAAAGACGCGGGTGTTTTTACCATCACAGTGGGGCTGATGGATGGACTGCTGAGGAGGGACGACAGGGAGGAGGAAGAGACAGAGGAGGGCAGGCCTTCGTAGACAAACAGAAGGGAGCTGGCATAGAAAGTCAGCTGGTGCTGGGACTCGAACCAGCGAAGGATCCGCTGCACTCTGCGGATGCTCGCCGCCACGGCGTCCTTCCTCAGGCTAACTCCATTATGGAAGAATTTAGACAAGCCTGGTGGACAGGAGAAGACGTTCAAAAACAATAACAACAACAATAATAATAACAATAACACACAATAACTCAAGCGCAGCCTGTGTCTCCACTATGTGTGCCATTGTAACACATTACTGTAATCACGCTGCACACTGATATGTACACCGTGCTAACACAGGCCCGATCAGAAGTTTCACATCCGCTGAAAAATGGTAAAAAAAAATCATATTTTGCATGTTTGAATCTTAACAAGGTTCCAGGAAGAAATGAGAGACACACAAACGAGGTTTAACAGTATCAGGCTGGAGCCCCTTTGTTCCTTCAGACCTGCCTGTGACTGGCACAGACTCACACAGCGTCCACATCCCAGCACTGAGATCGGGTGAATGTGGAGGAGCATTCAATGTCATGTTCAACAAACTACAGCATGATATGAGCTCTGGGACATGCTGCGTGACCCTGGGGTGGGGGAGTAAAGCCCCTGTTTAAATTTCATCAAACATACAATCGAACAGACACACAAACACACACACACACACACACACACATACCATCTTTAAGAGTGTCCTTAACCAATCCTCTTCCATAATGCTGATCATAGGAGTCGAAAGTGTCCGTGCACACCTTGTACACCTGAGAATACAAGAAAATCTCACATTAAAACAAACGTCTGCATTAGTTTTGGTTTGAAACACAGTGTCACTGTTCTCAGAGTCACTTATTCAGCAGCTGGCAGCAAACCAGAATGCTCCTGGACTTCCTGCTGAGACGGCACAACAACATCTGTGAGCTGTGACGAGGCCTGATCGGTCAGGACTTTGCAATGGATTTCAAACCGATCGAAGACAGTGAGCCAATGAGAGAACGGGACCTGAAGGCTGCCTCCACCTAGTGGCCCAGAACTACACAAACGTGTGTGCGTGCATGTGTGTAACTCTGCAGCAGTGGTTCGAGCTCAGACGCTTCTGTTAATGTGCTGAATGCAGAGTTACATACCGACACAGCTTCAGAGCCGCGACTCAAACACTGTGCAGCTCTTTCAGACTGACATTTCTGTCCACAAACCCATGCAATGCATGCTGGGAGCCTTTCAACATATTTACGTCTGCAATCCCATGATCATGAACGATAAGGGGATTCACTACAATCTAAAAATCAAGACAGCCATGACAAAGATTCCACAAATTAAAAAACAACCCTCAAAATGGATTTAGAGCCAAACTAACTGAATCAACTGTCACAGGTTTATTTTAGCATAATAATGACATGCTGTCTTCTGTTTCCGTCCTCAGGAAGAGAGTGATCAGCAAACAGCAGCATCCGATCTACGTAAACAACTGAAGTAGACAGGAACGCCCTCAGATCAGTGCACTAACCTCTGATGGGAGCAGATCGTGATGATGCAGACCCACACCGCTCCTGTCAGGAGCATACAGCTCCACTGTAATGCTGATGAATGTTTACAGCATTTAGAATCAGTCTATAGAGAGCACTCTAACTTTAGCATTACTAAGGTATTAGAAAAAGCTTAATTTATCATTTATACAGCATTACTCCTCCATAGTATGGCTTTCATAAACACTCATATGATTATGACTGTGAGGATTACCAGCAGTGATGTAGCAGCAGTGATAACTGTACACAAGGGGTGCAACGATACTCGTATCGATATTGAACCGTTCGATACAGTGCTTTTGGTTTGGTACGCATATGTATCGAACAATACAACAATTCTGATGATGCCGTCTGTGTTGAGCGCTCAGTGGATCTGCGCTCGACTACTCCGCCTAGGCTGCACTGTCGAGTGCAGATTCACTGAGCGCAGGGCAAGCTAGCGAGACAGAAGCTAAGCTCTCCTTGCAACATGGCAAATTGAACCTCCCCCACCCTCATTCAGATGTGGCGTTTGGAACTATTTTGGTTTTCATGTGACGTATGACCCTGAAGGTAAGCGCGTCATGGACAAAAGTAAAACAGTATGTTGGATGTGCCACGCAATGCTCAATTACATGGGTGGGAACTAGTGCGTTAGCGCAGTTAGCTCGTTAACGTGTTGGCCGTCCAGCCCCACGCACGGGGCGATCCGCGGTAGCTCGTTAACGGAGATTTGCCGTGTTGTGGCGTTAACGTGATTTCAGATTTACGCTGACAGCACTAGTGGGAACACAACGAATATGACTCCACATTTACGCCGACATCATCCAAGTGCAAAGACAAGTGGAAGCAGACAAAAACAACAAGCACGCATGCTACAAACTTTACCCGAGTCATTTAGACAGCAGTTAGCACATGATTCTCCTTATGGGGACCTGATAGGTTTAATATGCTGCTGAGAATATAGCCCAGAAGAAGCGTATAGTATAGCTTTTATTTTGGAAAGAGCCATTTCTCTGTAATAAACTCTCTTTTCCAAAGATGAGTGATTTCTCCATCAGATAGATTTATTATTTTATTACTTTGTTGTTTCAGCAACATTAAATTTAAAAACTGTACGTTTGAGTTAAAATATATATTTATAATTTTAATAAATGACAAATTAAAAAAGCATGAACATTTTTTTGTATCGAAAAAAATATCGAACCGTGACACCAAAGTATCGAACCGAACCGTGAATTTTGTGTAGCGTTGCACCCCTACTGTACACGGTGCAACTAGTGTGATGTTATTGTAAAATGTTTCCCAGATTAGCATTTTTAAACCTTTTTGCTTTCACAATAGAACTTTATTTTTACTGATTAATCAGTGTTTGGTTTAAAGCTGCACTAAGGTGTCTGTCACCAGCAGAGGGCAGTACAACAACCTCCACACAGACATGACGTTTGGTGATGAAGCCGAGTCCAACGTTCAGTCCTGTGAACACGCTGTTGTTATTGCTCTAACCGAAGTTTAACGTTTGGGAGAATGAGCTGTGATGAATTATTTATTGCCTTTCCTCGTTAGCCGCGTTCCCCATTTCAACCTGAATATTAGTGGGCGGAGCCAACATGGGTTCAAGCAACATCTGTATCCCTACTCCAGACCTTCCCCATTCATATTACACCAGAGCCATTAGGAATTAGATTTCTGTAATTCCAGAATGAATCTCCAGTTCGGGCATAAATGATGTTATCTAAATTTTACACTTTTACTACTTACAGTTTACGCCTAAAGAGTGATGCTGACAGATTTCTTTCATTTACTTACCAAAATAAACCGAGACATATTCTTTTTCTTATATTAAAAAATATCTATTATGTGTGGAGCTTCTCACTGGTCCGGCCCACCTAAGATCAAACTGGGCTGTATGATGGAAACTGCTCTTGCAGTGTTCAGTAATATTAGAAAAGAACTATATAAATGGCAGTGCATGTGATACTCATACACTCACATGGACACTGCAAACATGTTTATTTAACTGACCTCAGTAAAACATGCGTAGCCTCGTACTTTAGACCAACACAAACAGGTTTCTTTGGCTCCCTGGGACATGTTTGCTGTGCAGTGTCCCATTGTTCTGTACAGAAGCCTTCTCTGCAGACACCACATGATAAACACTGAGCACTCAGCTAAAGTCCACACGCAGACATCACATTTTATGAGCCGTTTACAAAGGGTGTGGAGCTATAAAGCTGCTGCTCCGTCAGCCCATCGGTCGATGCTAAACACTCTTCACGTCATCTAGAAACTTATTACTCATTTCTGCAAAACACATTCATGACGTCTCAGCACTGAATCACACGTATCCTTCCCCTCTTTCATACCGCACACTCTCTCACCCTGTAAACCGACCGGCCGTCTGTATCCACTGTGAGCGAGACATAACTGAAGCCATAGCGGCTCAAATGTCGCCCTGGTTACCGAGATCTGCATCGGGTGATGAGGACCAGACCTTCAGCAGATCCCAGGAACGACGTCTGAGATCTCCACCATGAAGGACGCAGTCCTAGAAACAGCAAAGATACTGCTCAGGACCCTAAAGCTCCCAGGCCTCTGGCAGAGGATCACACACACAGGGATTTCATTTTTTTAATATCTCTGTATGTTTTTTGCTACATTTGATCTTAAACAGACAGAAGCAAAGGGGAGAAAAGGTATCTAAAGGTATCTGACAGAGCTGGTGTTACAGGGTTAAAGGGTGCTAAATAGAAAGTTTGGGGAAAAGCCCCAAAATCCAACCTTTGTGTCACCATTAGTTCAGTCTACATGAGCCCTCTGTACTTCATGCTCACCTCAGATTAGCCCCAGACACAGAACAAGTGGGCTCTTCACTAGAAACTTGTTTGGCGGCCTTTGCACTTCATGGCTCTCTGGCCTTTGACCCAGACACATCACACCAATAAGAGGAGAAGTGAAAACAAGTTTGCAAAGATCATCAACACATTCACACCACAGCAAACAAGGTGTGGAAACACTGAATGCAGTCCTGGAGTCAGAGCTCAGTGGTGTGGCACATTCAGATGAATGCTTTTAAACATCTGTTCAAAGACAAACAAAGGACAGTATCAGAGTGAGCATGAAGCCCAACGCTGGCCTGTATCACTATCACACTCTAGCCCAAACCAGCACTCCTACTGCGGATGATGACGATGACAAGTTGTAATGGAAACTGATCGACCTGATAAAGGTTTCGCTATGTGACTGTCTTTCAAACAGATAAGCTGTCTCTGTCGTTCCTCTTATCTGTTTGTTTGGTGTGGACAGTGGGTGTGACTGTACGTGCATGCACATGGAAGCGTCGCGCACTGTTCAGCTGATTTATTACAGGGTTAAAGATTAACCCATTTCCAGGTCCACTCCACGGCATTTCTCAGGACAAACGTTACTCGTTTTCCTTATCGTAGTGATTTGTGACCCTGTGCAGCAAAGATACTTCCTCCTGCAGACATCAGCTTTACTAATACTGTGAAAATACAGATGCGAGTCTGTGTTGGAAGCAACACCAGCCTTTCTACATGCACGTTCTTTGTTTGCATGCATGCAGCTGTCTTAGCAGATGTAACTAGCAAAGGTGTCTAAACGTGCTGGTAAAAAGATGCAACTTTTACAGCCGAGTCAATGCACAGTTGCATTTTACATACTAAGCACCTTCAGCTTCACTGACACGAAAGACACTGAAACATGTGCGAGTCATAAGATCAGTCAACACATTAGACCCACAGCCTGCAGAACAAGCCCATCGTCCTCCCTCCACCGGCGTGCTGACAGCGGCGTTGGTCGATTTCCAACTGCACTGTCATGAATGTCAGCATTTAACATGCTGACTGAGGTCTGATGGCAGCCATGTTGCTCTTGGGTTTTTGGAGCAGTGCACTGATGTTGGGGTGAACTTGCCGGGGCCTCCACTCCGACTGGCAGCTGTTTCCTCTCATTACCAAACGTTCTCTCTCGGTGTTTCCAGAGTGATGGGCAGCAACAGCTGCTTCTCTAAGATCACTGCTGATGTTTCTCCTCCACAAACTGCTTTCAGAGAGGTGCTCACACAGTTATCAGTGATAGTCGACTGCACCTTCCACTCACCTTCTTAACTCCTACAGAAACACTCGGGGGGGACATTTGGCTCGAAACACAAAGACTCTGCATTTGGACTTTTCACACCGACTGATCTGCAGGCCTGTGCGTGCTTTTACTGTCACAGCACCATGACTCAAACTCACCCTCAAGCCAAGCACCAGGAACCCGATCTCCTCCATCAGCGGGTATTTTCTGATCTGCTGTTCCCGTTTCTCCTGTGAGGCGTACGGATCATAGCTCCGCTGGCCCAGCTTCACATCCATGATACAGGGTTTGATGAAGTGACGAGTCACATCCTCCAGCTTCAGGTACAGGTCTGTCAGTCACAACAGAAGCTGTTAGTTTGTCTCATTTTGTCTGATTGTTGGTGAAATGCTGAACGTTCACGGAGCTTGTTGGCATATCAGCGTGAGTTTTATTTTAAAAAAAAAAAATCTACCTCATGTAAGAATACAATGATATGAAGACACACCCGCAGTGCAACACCTACACCAACAATCACATCTGGATGCACCAGGATGAACACGAATCACGTGCTGAAGCTTTCACAGCTCTCATCGAGGATCTAACACATAGTGGTTTTCTCTTTGACTCTGCGGACAGCTACAGATCCTTACTGACAGACTGACAGTTTCCTGTTACAGTAAAATGTCAGTGTCTGTACTGGTATTTGGAGCTGGAGGTCCCAGCGTACACTGGGTCAGAAGCTCTCAGGTTTCTGTTTGCTGATCTGAGACATCTTTGCTTACACGCAGGTAAACAGTGTGTGCAGAGAGGAGACGTTAAACTCACTATTAGCTTTTTTTGTCTTTGTCCTTAGCGGCTAACACTAGCTGTGTCTTACCGTTGGGCCTGTCAGGAGAGGACCAGGTGCCGTAGTATCTGGGCAGATAAGTCTGGAGCTCGAGAAGACAGGGATCGCAGCAGTCCTCTGCATAAACCTAGGACAGAATGCCATATGATGGTTTATCTCTATGTAAATAAGTACCTGCCAAAGCTTTTACAGTAACTAAAATCATCTCAGGACGGCATGAAGAAAAGGAAGACGGTGCAGCAAAGAACTGAACAATCTTCTTTGGTATTAGTGCCTCCCACGACGAAAATAATATTCAGGCTCTTTATAGTAAGTGCAAAGAGGTCAGTGTACTGGAAGCGAAGGGTGGCTAAATCTGTTGATACTGGGACTGTTTTAAAGTCTCCTGAAGGTTAAAGGTACAAAATGTTTAAAAAACAGAGAGCAAGCATGTGTTTCATGACACTGCCTCCTGAGCTCAGTAAAGTTTTGAAAACTGGGAGCGATGCTGGTCAGTGTGGGCCTGCTGCTGGGATCCCGTCAAACGACAGCCACACGTTAGCCTCAGACTCCGTCCTGACACAGCTCTAAAGAAAACAGTGAAGCAGCTGATTCCGATACATATCTGATGTTTTAGAAAGCGACTGCTGTGTGAACGGTCATGTCGCATTAAATCCGTCTTTTACGTCACTGACACAAGACAGACGCCAATTATCAGCGATAAGACATCGTGAACCTTCCTGGACATCCAGTGTAGATGTCAGTGAAACTGCTGGGAAGACAACGTTGGAGAAACGTGAACATTTTATTTGTACTGTATAATCTGCAGATTCTGACAGAAATTAGAAGCACCGCTCCTCTAAAACAGCAATAAGGATCATTATTAGGTTATTCACATTATTATGTAAATAACAAAATAACTTCAAGCAAAAATTGGGAAACGTAAAGTCCGAAGTCTTTATATTAAGGCCATCAGTCAAACATACTGTTGCTCTGGGTCTAAACAGCGCGTTGTGTGTGACGTCTTCTTTTGCGCATGCGGGCTTTGAGCGTTCACACTAGAGCACGTTTGCTGTCACATTTTATCTGTAGTGTGAACGAGCAGACAAAAACATCGGATTTGATCAAAAAAATCGGAATTGAGCATTAAGACCTGCAGAGTGAACGTAGCCTTTGTTACACTTGAAATATAATAGGAGGGAAAAAACCAAGCAAACAAAAAACTGCCCAGGCTACTCTGGTGCTCGTCTGTGACTCACGCTGTAAACCTGCGTCCTCTGTGACAGCAGAGGTGCAAAACAAGGCTGTTAATGCCCTTCATGTACTTACTCAGCAGCATTTATAAGTCTGTTAACTTTATCACCAGAAACATGTTTACTGCTAATCTCCTTAAAATATCCCAGTTTTATTTTGAAAGCATAGCACACAAAGTTTAAAAACAATATTTTGAGACAAATGTTGTTTTTGTTTTTTGGGCCATTTTCAAAGAGACCATGTGACCCGGTACAGTGTGTGTGTGTGTGTGTGTGTGTGTGTGTGTGTGTGTGTGTGTGTGTGTGTGTGTGTGTGTGTGTGTGTGTGTGTGTGTGTGTGTGTGTGTGTGTGTGTGTGTGTACCATGCTGTAAAACTGCATCTCTCGTGGACCTCTGGGTGGAGGCTGAAGCTGTTTGAGGACTGTTCCATCTGGATGCTGCAAAATACCTGCAAGAAACACAAAAGACGGCACTGAAAATGGAAACTTACAAATAATCTGTGTGAAAGGCCGATGGCTCCAGGGGCTGCACAGTAAGACGACGGTTTAAAGACACCTTAACAGTTTAACCATAAACAATTCATTCAGCACTGAGCTTTATGATAAAGTTCTTAAATCAAAGGTTTGACAGAAACGCACAGAGAGGAAAAATAGAGTACACACAACACTTAATGATTCACCACATTTACACACATGACAAATACGAGCTCTCTGACACGTCACAAACACATTCACGTCTCTTACAGTTTGCTGGTATTTTATTGGTGGGAATGTGTTGTGTTTGGATAATGACGGGCTGTTTCCTGCACAGAGGAAAATAACCACCATCAAGAAAATGTGCACAGACCTGCTATTTCACACAGGCCAAGAAAACGGATTCTGAATGCAAACATCCAGTCAAACGTGTCCTTTTAACCCTCCGGCTCACTACAATTAAGTCGGCTTGTGAGAATAGGGCAGGGCATTCAGGGAATTCAGAGCCAGTGGGTGTGTGTCACGTGTCAGTCTATGCAAACCTCACTTAAACCAAACATATTTCCGGTCATGACGAAGAATCTTATGGAGACCGTTTCGTGTTGTTCCTGTTCGCAGCAGCTCAGACCTGAAACCTGGACAGTGGCAGAGGAATCGTTTGCAAAAACACCTTTAACAGCACAGAAGCAGCAGAGGCCTGAAGAAGCAGTGGGAGGAGATTATACAAGTTCAACTTGTTCTACAACTGTCATAAAAGCACAGCAGTCCTTTTCTACGCCTGTTAGTTGGAGCTTAAGTGCTCTTTGTTAATATTCATTCTGTTCTTGACGTTAGTAACTTGCCCAAAGATACTTGACATGCAGACTGGCGGGGCCGATGTTACTCTGCTGTCGCTGCCTCACTGACAGTTCACAACAATATTCAGATAAAAGAGGTTCATACACACACACACACACACACACACGTTTGTTTGTTTAAAACAAATATCCGAGTCAGCCAGCCTGATCAGCATAATCACTGCGTAAACATCTTCATTTATTCCCCATATTTACCAAACTTACTGACTGTCAGTAAATCATCCATGTGAGCCGAAACACCTGAACGTGAGCAGCCAAACAACAACATCTGATTCTGAGCTAACATTATGTCAGGCTTGAGTCCTAAGAATCACAGTCTTCCTCTGATAAACAGCTTGAATACACTCGTATCGTATGAGAGTTCCAGTGATGTTAGAGCCACTGTCAGCTAACAGCTGCAAAAACAGCAGTGCTCAGTATCGCTGTCGCTGGACACTTTCACTGACTCCAGAGTTTTACAGCCTCCTTCAGGGCAAACAGACGTGGACACTATTGACAGCTGAGGTAAACAGCAGACTGACAGCATACACTCATTGCCAATCTGCAATGTACTGATATCTAGTGATGGGATTTTGCCCCTTGTACCTAAATAATAATCCAATAAAACAGATAAACGTCTGATTTACAGGAAATAAATAAATAAAGTACTCTCAGTACTCATCCAGAGCAGGAGGTTCTCAAGCACAACGCTTCAGGCTGCAAGAAGCCAATCTCAAATATTTGGTGATTGTGAAACCACACAGCAGCAGATATGGAGTGATGAATGAGGAACACAGAGAGAAGCTGAACTGACAAGAGACGTGCAGCTGCATGAAGAACGTCTTTCTTAAAGCAAAATCTCAAAGTGATGGAGCTGTGAAGACGCGACTACGTCAGGTGGACAGAGCGTGGCTGTACGGTGCCTGTGACCTACGTGATCGAAGACCGCTGACCGCTGCACAACCATTACTGTGAAACAGGCTGTGGGACACCTTTACAATTACTCTGTTGGATATATTTGTTATAACACTATCAACAGTCATATTGATTCATGTGAAGCTGGCAACTAATCAAAATCCATCCATTTCTGTCTGACTGTAACTGTGTCATATAAAAGTGTCTCCAGTATTACAGGTACACATCTTTCATACCATGATAACACTGGTAAAGTAATCCCATGTGTTGGCAACACTAAGACAAGTCCAGATCTCCGAGAGTCGGAGCTCAAGCCGAAGTGTTCAGCAGTAGTTGCACACACGAAAGCAACAAAACTGCTCGGGCTACACTTGTGTCTACAGCTGACTCACGCTGTGTCACTACTGTTGCACTATGACCCTGCTGGGAACTTGATTCATACTTCAAATTAGGAAATATGTCATTGGTGACAGTAAGTCACTGGAAAAGGAGGATACTGACACTTATAAATGCTTCTGCCTGCAACCATCATCAAAGTGTTCTCCAGTCATTGTATCACACATACAGAAAATATGTTTTCCTGAAATGTTGTGCTATAATTTTGAGTGTATAACGCTCACCCCTACACTGCAGCAAGCGGGACGATGGACAACTTTCTGAATTTTGGTATTTCAACGAACACTCCAAATGATACTGTAGAGCGCGACGTTTGCAAAGCACAGAGAGAACTGCAAAGAGAAACTGACACACGTGTTCCTATCATGGAAACACTCAAAAAAAAGTTCCAGTGTGTAAGTTTGCTGTTTGAATAACCAGCTAACATGAAGTCACACGAAGGCGAGCACAGAGGTGGTTCTGTGACACGAACTGTAAGTGCAGGGTGATCAGAGTCGTGTCCGCAGCTGACTTACCCACTTTATCCACTCCATACTTGTGACCCGCCACCTGATGTGACAGCGGGACGCAGCCGTTCAGGTGAGCCTGGCTCTGGAGCCCTGAGGGTGGCTGGCCGGGCTTTTCTTTAGGGGGTGCGCCTCCGGGGAGCCGAGAGGTCACCCCACCCGCGGAGGAGCTGTGGGCCAGCTCCAGCCTGCCGAGCGCGACAGAGGACTCCATCATCATCTGAGGCTGAGTTCTTGACATGTGTTTAAAACCGTGGATGTGCAGTGCTGGGCAAGAAAGTCACAAGCCAAACGTGTCATTCACATGCTGTCATTACGTAAAGCTCAGGCTACAGCCACGCGCAAATTCAACAAACTGTTCCCGGGCACGGTGCCGTCCAGGCGGGGACAGCACAGCGGCTGCGGCCGCTGCTTCGACCCCTGACACGAACCACGCTGACAGGCAGCGTCAGTGAGCGTACCCCCGCTGTGAGCGCCGGGGAACACGGGCTCTAAAGGCAGAGCTGATTTACTGACTCTCACATCTCGGACAGCAGCATAAATACATCCTGGCCACATCCCACTTCCTACCAGTGTCAGCGCACGCAGAGCCAAGGGCGACTTCCGCTCGCACACTCCAAAATAAAGCCGACCAACGTGGATAGATCATTCGGGATACACGGCACTGGCAAAGGACGAAACGTTATTTTACAAATGACAAGTTGGCTGTAGTTTTGTTCCAGTTGTACTCCTCTGTTTAACCCCAGAAGCCATTTATAAGCGTAAACAAAACTACTTAGGGCTTTTATTATGGCGGTCAAGTCACACAACGTCCGGTCTCACGTTCTCCGAGTTCCGCCAGCTCCACTTCCTTGCTTCAGAGAAGTAAATACTGATGTCGGAGTAAACGGAGGTGCACGATACAGAGACCCTGTTCCACGCAGCAGCGAGTCGGACACGCGGCGTGATCAGAGACCACAGACATGACACGATAACTGTCCTCAGCCCGGCCTTGTTATCGATCCTGTCCATTAGGCTGCTAACAGTCCGTCCTCGCGGACACACCGCTGCTGTTCAAAGCCTTCAGCACGAGGGCCCTGCAGCTGCAAACAGGTCCGCGCGCTGTGCCGCAGTCCTAAAGCACTGATATGAAACGAGGTCGGCAGAGCCTTCCTCGGCCACAGATATCCAGGTCAGTGTAGGCGGCAGCCGCTACGTAACGAGCAGCTCAAAGCCTCCCACACGTTTGCGACACTTGCCAGTACTGTCGCAAAACCATCAATTTTCATCCACGAACGACAGCACGTGCCTTCATTTGCATTTTCCATGAAATACATTTTACTCTTACGTGACTATATATAAAAAGCGTGTCAGTGTTTCGGTTACAATCAGATATTACTGCGAGTCTAATAATAAACTGTATTTGTATAACCCCAAAATAGTTAGAACGTGGTTTGAAGAAGACAGTACAAAAGATCAAAATCACAATAAAAAATAGACTCACATAAAACCTGAACAAATCTGAAGTGAACATAATGGGACAGAGAAAACGAACTGTATAAAATAATATGCCTTTAGCTTAAATAAGTCAGTAATGACATGAGATACACTTTATTTGGGCACAGCAAACATATAACAAGTAGTTTGAACATGTGATGATCAGTGAGCAGCAGTGTGGCTTCATGCTGAGAAAGAGCACTACAGATATGATGTTTATTATAGAGGAGGTCAGAAAGAGCTTCACTGTGTCTGTATGGATGTGCATGAGGAGGCCAGGAGTGGCAGAGATGTATGTGAGGGTGGTGCCAGAGAGACAGTGGTGAGGTGTTCACGGTGGTCGTTGGATCTGCTCTGAGCTCCTTCCTCTTTGCACAGACTGTCAGATTAGGTCAGACAGGCGTCTCTGTGGACTATGATGTTTGCAGGTGACATTATGATCCGTAGGGAGAGGTGGAGGTACGCTCTGGAGAGAAGAAGAATGAAAGTCAGAATGCACGTGGAGTGGAGAGTCATCAGAGCTGTGACAGTGCAGTCATGAAACACCAAACATATAAAGGCTTGTTTACATCATGTAGCCCTGCTCTGAAACACTGACATAGATGTAACTCTGTCTGTGAAGCTGGATTTAAGAAACAAGTGTTTAAAGTTTATCTCCTGTAAGTACAATATGTTACCTCACCAGGTTGGTTGACTTATATTAGCTTATGTTAGCTAACTAGTGACAGAATTGATAACCCAGTGGAAAATAAGGACACTAAAACTACACATCAGTTTAAGGGATCACCTTTACGCTGCCTCTGGCTGCAACAATGGGTTTTATGTTCACTTTCACTCTCTGTGTCTTTAGCAGTAAGTGGATCTTTGCTATTTGGCTAGCTGTACTGAAAGGGGAAGATTCACCTGCAAGCTGTAATGTCCACGTTTGTAAAGCAAACTTATAAATGACAACTGTGTGGAGGAGAGAACAGATGAGTTGCTTAAAGTATAAAAGATTTAATGTATTTGTCCTTGTCACAGTGGAGCTCCATCAGTCTGTCAGAGAAGGTCCTCTGCTGCCTGCTGTAAGTGGTGCAGAGCGTGGTCGAAAGCTTGCATAATGACCTCCTCTCCACCACAGCTTCAAATGTTTCCAGTGTGCAGCCAGTCACATGAACACATAGCCATCACTTCAGTCTGTCTGTAGGTGTCACCAGCTATGATGCTGTTCCCCCAGCAGAGCCTCTGTGCTGGTCTTCCTTTTAGCCTGTTGTCATTGTGCCACATCAGCATCCTGCCTCAGGATGGACACGATTTGTCCTCTTCATTCTGAAGTCAGTCACCATTCTTGTAGGTGGAGACACACATCACTGTGGAGCTCCTGTCCTGCACACCACAGGCAGGACAGGAGCTCTGCCCACTCTCACATTCTCATATTGTCTGTTAGGTAGTCAGTAATCCATGAGAAGGTGGACGTGTTTGCTGACACTTCCTGTAGCTCAGCGGTCTCCAACCTTTTTTGCGCCACAGACCGGTTTATGCCCGACAATATTTTCACAGACCGGCCTTCAAGGTGTCGCGGATAAATACAACAAAATAAAACTAGTACCGGTACCGAAAAAAAGAAGATTTATTCATAACACACGTGAAGAGACCCAGGAAAACCGAGCTAACGATAAAAACAATAACAAAATAACGCTGAAAACCGATAAAAACCCTGAAAACCATACATTTCACACCTGAGCCTCAACTCTCGCGGCCCGGTACCAAACGACTCACGGACCGGTACCGGTCCGAGGCCCGGGGGTTGGGGACCGCTGCTGTAGCTTATTCTTCAACAGCAGCGGCTGGATCACAATAAATGGATTTGATAAATGAAAGAATGTGATCCTCCATCATGCAGTTACTCGTTTGTTTCTAACATGTAGATAGGAGTCAGATCTCTGCAGCTCCCAGATTTAACTCATACACAAACTACAGGAGGAGAGTAAATACAGTGTCTTATAAAATGCTCAATCAATTAATTTACTAATTAACTCTATGGAGAAACAAAGTTAAATAAGTCAAATAAAATGTTGGTGTGACCACTCTGTAGCTTTACAATACAATACAACTTTATTTGTATAGCACATTTAAAACCAGAGGTCCAGTGAAAGCAGTAGCAAAATATAAATGCAAATAAGCTAGCAGGTGGAGAGCATTGATTAACCAAGCATAAGCAGATATCAAAATAAAACTTCAAAAGTAAAATCAGTACAAAACATTGTTCAACAAAACAGAAGAAAAGGGCTTGCATAAGAGTACACTTACAAGAAGCGTACTCTAGATAGCCGGGAAGGCTAAACCAAAGTCTGGATTGAGTCAGATGTGCAAACAGCTTGTAGGAGGTTGTTCCAGAGGTTAGGTGCAACTGAGGGGAAAGCATGGTCACCTCTGGTCTTCAGCCGTGACCTAGGTTGCACCAAGAGCAATTGGTCTGATCTCAGTGCGCTACTAGGAATATACAGGCTGAGAAGATCAGTAAGATAGCTAGGCACGGTATTATTTATGATTTTAAAAGTAAGCAATAAGATTTTAAAATCAATGTGATATTTAATGGGAGCCAGTGTAGGTCAGAGAGAATTGGGGTAATAGACCCAAACCTACACAGCAAAATCTCCAGTGTTAAATTAACACTGGAGGTTTTGGTTTGGCTTTAGAGATTAGACGTAGTTGGTCAAAACTAGATTTAACTACAGAGGACGCATGTTTGTCAAGCTTAAAGCACGGCGGCTTGTTCGTGACAGAGACTCTGAGTTTGGACATTTGTCCTGCTGTAAAATGAATTTGGGAGAAATTCTTTTCTAATCACTCTGAGGAGTTCCCGGCATCGGTGTTAGTTTGGGTGTGTTCATATTTGTTGTTGTTGGTCTCACTAAGCTCCTTTTTTCCGTCTTCTCTTTCTCCTTATCACCCAGCCAATCACAGCAGCTCGCTGCCCCTCCCTGAGCACTCCTGTTTTATCTACTGCAAATGGCCGACGCTGCCGACACCCCCACTGGCGTTCCCCGGTGGCGTGGGAGTGGAGGAGGTTCAGACTTTTCCAGTGCCCATGCGGACCCCCAGGGTGCGACCAGCCAGGACGCAGCTTGCCGCCGCTTGCTGCGTTTTGTTTTAAAGTTAAATAATCAGCAGATGAATCCATTATAAATGTGTATATTTTTGGTTAATCTGCATCAAATATAAAAACCTACTTTTACAGTTTTGAATGAGTAATGATACAATAAGGATATAATAGAGACTTACAGTCACGGGGTATTTTTTCTGCAGTGAGTAAAACTGTAATACATTTACAATACTATTATTATTATGTTTAATACTTGTATTTAAAGTAACACTTTGAATGCAGGACTTGTATTAGATGATTGTTTCAGCGCTGTCAGTACGTAGGCTAGAGTATTCACACGTCTTCTAGTTTGTCTCTGTAGTTTGCGATGGTTTTATACAACTTAAGGACATTTGTGGCTTTGGAGAATCGAAACAACATCGTCTTTTTGTGCTCAGAGTGTGAGAAAGTATGAGGCTTTTTCTTTCCTTGGCACACAACCTGTAAAAAGCCAGTAAGTCATGAAATATCTGAGGGTTTAACATCGTCGCTGTTTTTCTTGAGAAAGAGAAGGAAAAAGAGATTTTGTGCATCTTCCTGTATAATTTCAGAGGGTCCTAATCATGCTGACAATTACCCATATCAGTTGGAAAGTTCATGTTATCACTGTAATTGGCCCCAAATTTCCTAAACATGAATACTGGGATCAGTAAACAGATAACAGTTTAAGAAATGCTGTCCAGGCCAGGCTCTTGGTAATGGCACCCTGAGAGTGTTTATGCTGTAGGCTTACATAACGTCTCTAATTTAGCATCATTTCGTGTCTATCAACACAGAGGCCCAAGTGGGATTTATTCATCGGGTTCCTGTAACTTCAATATAAAAGATGACCCCTGTGTTCGCATATTAACTGTTACACAGCGTCGAGGTTAAAGATGTTTTAACTAATATAGACTGAAGAGAAAGACTGAAGCAGTGAGTCAGTGCTAAATACTTGGTGAAGCCAGGCAGAAAGAAGATATTTGAGCGTTACACACTTTGGTGGCCTGCGGAGGAAGAACCCCCTTTGAACAGGGCGATCTTTGGCAGAACCAGGCTCAAGGGCAGCCGTTAATGTCTTTCTACTGGCTGCTGGCCAGTCACAGGAGCATGTTCAGTGAGATTACCTAAATGTACCACCGAGCCACACAGTACTCCAGCTCCTCCAGGCTGCAGAATTTACACCCTTTGGCACATCCTTTAACAAATAACAGTTTTACAGTTTAGAGTAAAATGTCATTCATATATATATTTAATATCTGTAATATCTGGATATATATATTTGTAATTTTGTAATATATTGTATTATTTAATTGAGTTCAGTCAGTTCTTAATGTCTTGGAGTGACTGTGACCACATAATTTCCTCAGGGTTAATAAAGTATTCTGATTCTGAAGACAGCAAAACACGAGGAAAATAAATCAAAGTAAATCAGGAAATGGCGAGAGAAGTGCAGGAAACACAGTCACAGACTGAACAAGAATCCGGGGACACATGTCATAAATACAAACAGTAACCACAACCAAAATACAACAAGGTCTAAGGACACAGGACGCTAAGGTGTAAGGAAAATCTCCCCCAAAAGGCAAGAGCGAAACTAAAACGTTGATGTTTTATGTTTTTATTACAATGTGCTGATGTCAGCCTGCGATGGAAACATGTTATGTGTTGTACTGCTCTTTCCAAACCTTTCATACAATGTATCACTGATAAGTTTTTTTAATGAAAAAAATTAACATAAAACCTACGTACTCATATCCCACGAGGTCTAGAACTTTAGTGTGAAGTTCCATAAAGAAATCATGGGTAATACAGCGTTTGTGCTGTTTGAGGGCTCTACCAGCACACTACATTGGAAAATGATATCTTGAAAACTGTGGATGCTAGACTGCTAACAAACAGACAAATGGAGCTGATTACACACTCCCTCCCTTCAGGGGGAGAATAAAAGGAAGAACAAAGCAACCCAACGGAGAACACCTGGTAATAAACAAGACTCCAATATAAAACCCTGGGACTGTTGTGATTTAAGTATACAAAGAAATTCAAAGTGAAATCATTGCATCAAGACATCACTGGACACTTTATTAGATACACCTTTCTTATAACGGGTCAGACCCCCTTTTGCCTTCAGAGCTGCTTTAAATCTTTGCAGCATAGACTCATCAGGGTGCTGCAGCTATGGTGCGGCTGTAGATCCATGGTGTGAATATTCCTCCACGTGTCAGAGGTGTTCTGTTTGATCTGGGGACTGTTGGAGATTTTGAGTGAACACATGTTATGTTCAAGAAACTATATTCAGGTTTCAGAGGATTTGAGCTCACAGTTTGTTATCCTGCTCGACGAGCCAAGACTGGTAAATTGCAGTCATAAAAGGAGGCACAGACAATGTTTTCTATTGTTCAAGTTCAGTGAGCCTGTAGCCTCAGTTTCCTGCTCTTACAGACGCTGCGCTTGGTGTGGTTTTCTGCTGCTGTAGGCCACTTTAAGGTTTGATCAGGTCTTCTGATGACCTGGTTTGTAAATGGTTGTGTGGGGAAAGTTCCAATAGATCAGCAGTTTTTGAAATACTAAGACCAGCCCATCTAACACCATCACCGTGCTTTTCTTTCTCATTCTGATGCTCGCTTTGAATTTCACCGGGTTGTCTCCATCATGTATACGTGCCTAAATACATTGGATTGTTATTCTATGATTCTGTGATTAGCTGATTAGATGTTTGTGTTATGGAGAGGTGTACCTAATGAAATGCCCAGTGAGTGTATGTAAAGAAACTTCACCAAATAACAGTCCTCCAGCAAATAAACTTTGTTTTAAATACAATTACATTTCATCACATGATGAAGGTGAAAGCCGTATATGGTTGGAACTGTGGGATGTTTCTGATTTCTGAACAAGAAAAACGAGTGTTCTTCTACCTGCAGACGACTTGTTCAGCTTGTAGTGGATTAAAAAGATGAAGCATTGAAAGGCAAGAACTAAAGGTACCTCAGACACTTCCTTAAGCATAGCAGTTAAATAAGGGTTATTTCTGAGATACAAGCATAGCGCACATTCAGAACTACATTTCCCGTGATCCACTTCGAGGGGACGACCGTAAACAGAAGAAAGCGGAAACAAAAGAGGTTTTTATAAAAACACAAACACATCCCGGCTGTCGAAGTACTCAGGGAACAAACTACAACCATTGACTTGGCCAGCAATAATCCTACCAACACGAGCGAGGAGTGAGCACCGGAGCGGACTGCGTCAGTTAGCATGGCACTGAAAAGAATACAGAAGGTAAGTTTAACAAGCTAGCTGTGGTTGCCAGCTAAAGATAGCACAGCAGAGGCTAACGATAGGATTTATTTTTCGCTAAAGGTGTATTCATACAGATCTTATACTCCCTCCGCTTTGAAACAACTCCGCTCAAACTTCATCACATTTTTGATAATAATGGGGCCGCTGACATCTCTTCTAACGGACGAAGCAGGCTGACAAATCCAAAGTTTCATGCTAGCTCGCTAACAAATGACCAAAGAGCGTAGTTAGCTCATTAACTACCCTCTTTGTGCCCTCCATGTTAGCCTGTCTCTGTGTCAGAAGCTGTGTTGTCCAGCTTGTAGTGAGGGCTGGGACTGCAGTGACCAGGGAAGTTTGCACGGAGTTCATTTCGGTTCTCTGTAGTGTGGACTAGTTCACTTCCTTTGTGGACTGTTGAGGGCGCACGGCGAGGACTACCAGTCATAATGGAAAAGTGAAATAACACGTTAGACGAGCTTCTCGAAGGCTTGACAGGACTTATAATAACTACATATATGTAACTGATGGTGGTCCGCACTGTCGAAACAAAGTCGCACACAAGCATGCTTGCATTAACGGCCTAGTGGGGACTGTAGCGATACCTGGATGGTATTTGCCATTAATGACGAAAAAGATTTCTGCATTTGCAGCTGATTCACATTAAAACTGCCGTGTCACGTGATGTTCAGTCAAACCTCACAGACTGGTTTGTGTTATGTTGACCAGGAGCTGCAGGACCTGCAGAGAGACCCTCCCGCACAGTGCTCGGCTGGACCAGTGGGGGATGACAGTGAGTTCACATCCTGCATGTCGGCCTTGAGACTCTTCATAGTTCCTAAATGCCATTCTACGTTTTATCTTAACAATCTAAAGCAAAACATAAATCGTTTTCAAGAGGATTTTTTAATTTATTTAGTTTTTTGGTAGGGTCAGTTATAAAAAAAGAGCGGTGGAAGAACGAGTCAAGTAGATATCAGAAGAAAATGTTTCATTTGGCTAAAGAAGGGTCCTAAAAGATTTACTAGGAAGTTCTGCAGAGACGTCAGACTAGCTTCTAGAAAGCCGGACCTCTGCCGAAGGCTGGAACTCCATCCTGATCGCCTGAAAGTGACTGTATGCGTGCGCCCTATGCTGTTTCACAGTGAGACACCCCAGGACTGGACTGTGGTGCTGTGTCTAGGACCAATTTAAAATTGAATGGACAGCCAGGGGTTCTCCAAAGGGTTAACTATGAGCTCCATAGGTTATCTTTTAACTGGGAAATGGGAGCGACGGCTGTTAGTCACCCTGTAATCAGCCAGTTAGAGTAAGGCTGATGACAAAGCACAGCTGTCTGTCTTTTGTGGACACAGTACACAGTGTGCACTGTGCTCTGTACACACAGCATGTGTAACGTGGTGGATGATGGCCTCTGAACATTGTGTTGGTTGAATGTACAGCTTGCGTTCTTATATGTGCCTCTGTTTTGTTTCTTGCTCCTAGTGTTTCACTGGCAGGCAACAATAATGGGCCCGGTGAGTGTCACGCTAAGCTTGCTTCTTCTTCTCTCATAATGTTTTCTGCACTAAATGCATCAGAAATAATGAGCAATGCTTTATTTATCCCATATTTGGGACATTTCTTTGTTACAGCGTTGAAATTATTCTCATATAGAAAAATAAATAAATATAGACAAATGAGAAGTGTTACCAACCAGTTTGTTCAGCTGGGCTGAAGGTGACAGGAGCGAGCCGACTGATTCCACCTGAATCGTTTCACTGTTGTGTTGACAGAAGTGTTTTTTTGTCAGGGTGACAGTCCGTACCAAGGAGGAGTTTTCTTTCTCACAATTCACTTTCCTACTGACTACCCGTTCAAGCCACCAAAGGTAAGAGCCCCAAGCTTTTCTCCTGCCATGCTGCTAGATCTCCCGTCTCACAGAGCTGACAACTTGCATCACTGTGCCACATTTCATACATACACAGCAGCACATCCACACGGCCGCCCTCTTAACCACTTATCCATTTTAAGGTCATACGAGGCAGGAAAGGAAGTGAGATGGTGTGAGGGGCAGAGTACACCCTGGACGGGTCACTAGTCTGTCACACAGCTAGTCTAGGGTCACCAGTTAGTTCAGGGTGACTGTGCAAACACACACAGGAAGAAGCACAAACACAGTGTGTTTGGTGGGAAGATTGTATAACCTACCTTACATATTGTACACATGTGTTATTACTTCGGTCAGAGTTACTGGAGGGCGGTGGCGGCCTGCTTGGAAGATAAACTGTTCACTTTTGTCCTGAGACATTTCTGAGAGTGGTCTCTCCTGGACACGTGTACCAGGCTCACTGGCTGATTTGATAAGTAAATAAGGGCGTGTGTTTTGGAAAAATGTTGCTCACTGCTCCAGCAGAGTTAAGACTGGGAGGATCGGTGGCCTACGGTGGCTGCACACCTGAATAAAGCTCTTTAAGCAGGTTTTCCACACATGAACTAATCCTGATGCCAAAAGAAAATTGACAAACAAAAAGACTAAACTTAACCTGGGATAGCAAGTGTGGCTTTTAAATCAAACAGGAAGTGACTGAAGTGCAGGCTTTAAGCTTTAATTCAAAAGGTTTAACAAAAGTTTGACATTAACAGGATCCCAGGATGTCTCCTGGTCTTTAACTGCTCTGCTTGTTTGTGTGTCTGTGTGCATGTACGTTTGCCGTCAGGAAATGAACAGCTGCTGTGCTTGAGTTTGTCACTTCATGGTCCACTTACTGTTGAGCCTCTGAAAGTCGAGCCTGTGATTTTCAAACAGATATTGTAACATTGTTGTTCAGCCCACTGAATCAAAGCTGAAAGTCTGCACTGCAAATTTGATTTAAATCCACGACGGTGCCCAGACTCCACACAGCAAGACGTGTTGTGTGTCGCTGTCACGATGTCATGGTGGGTAGTGGACGTTACAGGCTTGGGTTACTTTGGAAACGGTATCCTGCTCTTTCATTGGTAGTTGCTTCAGTCGTCTTGACGATGAGGAAGGTGTCACTCAGGACCTGCTCGCTTCAGTTATTCCACTCGCTGAATGTTACTAATGTCATTCATTTTTTTAATCCAGGTAGCATTTACAACAAAGATTTATCACCCAAATATAAACAGCAACGGCAGCATCTGCTTGGACATCCTGCGGTCACAGTGGTCTCCAGCACTGACGGTGTCTAAAGGTAATCAGATGTGTGTGTGTGTCGTCTGTATTTTAAAAAGTGACATTATGGATCGTATGATTAGGGCCGAGGAACCTCCCTTTGCTCCCACACAGCGTCACGTCTGCCCCATGTTAACTGAAGTGTGTCGTTTCTACACACTTGACAATGAAACTGTCCTCAGTTCACTGATGGGATCCTTTCACCTGTTTTTTTTTTGCAGTTTTATTGTCCATATGTTCATTGCTGTGTGATCCAAACCCAGATGACCCCTTGGTGCCTGACATAGCTCACATCTACAAGAACGACAAAGACAAGTGAATACACACACGCGCATGCTAACGTCTTTAGTAAAGCGAGTGTGTCTGATGGTGTCATCGATTTGTGTCTTTTTTTCTCTTCTCAGATACAACAAACTAGCAAAAGAATGGACCCAGAAGTACGCCATGTGAAGAAGATGAGCACAGCGCAAAAACGACAGGCTGACATTTCGTTTCTTTCTTTTCCCATCTGTTTTTTAAAGTCAACACGCACTGAAATTATAGTACGAACTCATCAAATAATCCTACTTAACTTCCACCAAACTGAACTGTTGTCATCGTTATTAATCCGAGGCCGATAACATCTACATTACTTTGGGGGGTCGTTCTTCCTGAAAAGAAGCCGGACTCGGAGCAGGCCACAGCCTGCCTGTGCGCACTCAGTGGATACTTGGGCATTTTTAACGTTTGGCATGTTATTATTGCACCACGGACGGTTCATTTGTGACATTCATGATTATTACAGATTGTTTTCTTTCATTTTTAAGTACAAGTATAAAATGAGAAGACAGAAATGCCACCAGATGCCCAACGGGAACAAGCCCACGTCAGCTGTGCTGTGAACGGAGATCCAGAAGGGCCGCAGCAGGACGTCTTAGCTCGACTCCTGTGTTACTTTACCTAACAATACTTTTGTGTTCCTTACATTATTACTGTAACTGTTGCTGTGTTGATCCAGTCCAGTTGGACACAGCCAATTAAGGCTAATACTTCATTGGCTGCAGAGAGGAGAGATGATGAGGGACAGCGTGGAGCTGCTGGCTGTGAGCACAGCTGGATGTAGCTGCTGAGGCTGTGCCTGATGTGTGGTTGTTGTTGGCTGCTTCTTTGTCTGAGCTGATGGTGCTGTGGATCTTTCCAGGTTACTACTGAAAACATTCAGTTAGCTGTTCTGACAGTAAGCAGCAGCATGCTGTTGGGCACCGACCTATTAGCATGTGAGCACCGATAGCAGGACAGTCGCGTCATGTCTCCTTCCTGTCTAATTGTCCCTTACAGCCTCTGTAGACGAACCCCTGGTACAGATCACACAGAATGTAATACACAGTGTGAGACAATGCAGAAGTATTGCAAAGAAATGCAAATCCCTTTTCTGTAATACAGGAAAAAGTCCTGGAAAACTTTGGAGCACGAGCTTCAGGCGGCTCCGTCATCCAACTTTCTGCTTCGCGCATCAGCAGCCAGGAAGAAACACTGAAGGCTGAATGTGAAATATGTATGGCCCTCCAACAGACAACAGTACTGACTGATACTAATGTTCTCTTTGCGTCGTCACTTCATCGATGTGCTGGCTTACGGAGGAGTCTTGATGTCGGTGTAGCAGACCAAGTTGATTGAAATGAAACAATGTACTGTGGCAGTGGTCCTGAAAATGGGAGCGACTTCTTATGTGTTGCTGTTTTCTTCTATTGTTGTTATTATTATTATTATTGTTATTATTATTGACAACACCTATATTGTATTCAGTCTGTTTGGAATGATTTTTTCTATTTGAACTCAGATTGGAGTCATCACAGTGTAAAGCTCTCATTAAAATGATGTGCTCTTGTCCCCTGATCGTAGCTGTGACGTTGGATTTCCACAGGTACAACAATCAGGCCTTCAGCCCAGTGAGAAGCTTTTATACACTGTCCTCATTAAGCTGCACTCCATCGTAACAAAGGCTAAAGACCCTGCTTTTTGTTCCTGTGTAAAGTTTTCTACCTGTGTCTCTGAGGCCCATGTGGCACATTTTGTACTGGATTAAAGAATAGTACCGTTACTATCATGACATGATTGTGTAACTCGGTGCTTTATGTTGACACGAGCAACACACTTTGTATGTGGTGCTCTTATTGCACTTTGACTGCCTTGTGTGCTGGCAGTGTTACATGAAACTAGAGAATATGGAAGCACTGTCAAACATACTGTGCAAAAGTCTTAAGCCAACATCCGTCTCTATATGTTGCTGGGAAAATGGGAAACGTTGGGAGAAACTGCACGTTTTTCCTCCAACTTTATTTCAACAGAAACTTTTAACAAGCATAACACAACACAGCGGGTTTTACAATTGTACTGCAAAATTATAATACAGAGGAAGAGTATGTCTAATTAAACAAAAAGGATAGAAATACAGATGCAAAGGGGAAAAACGGGACTGAATAATTCAATAAAGACATTAAAATGTTACAAATATTAATGGTTTTTAAATCTTTCTTATTGTGAGAGGAACACAGAGTTGTGTTTCTCTCCTGAAAGTGGAGAAGTTACATTTATGGATGTGTTTGATTAATGAGGTGAAAAGCACGACAGTCACTAAAGTCAGTCACCAAACACGTCCTGGGACTCATTCTGATCAGATGCTGTTAGAGATCAAACGACATGTAAAACCTCAGTAAATGTTTCTATATCGCTCTTATATTTTAACAGGGTTAAATCAACAACAGCTTAAACCAAATCTCCTTTTGAAACCACACTCGTCATAAACAACCATCGAGCCCTCCGAACACTAGGCGGAAACGGAAGTGACGTACAAGCACACCGCCGTTTCGTCTAAATTCAAAATGAACATCAGATGACTTCAGATGTCTTAAAGTTGTTTTGACCACGTTGTCTTTGAGTCTGTTTGTGCTTTAAAGCTGATTTGCTGCTTTGTTGGAAGTAAAGCTTCAACACAGGAAGTTAAAAAAAAAAACGGTTGACCTTTTCCCACAATCCACCGGGAGAGAGTGAAGGCGCGTTTTGTTGGTACAGTTGGTGGTACGTGTCCGTGGGCTCCCTGGTTTCCAGCGCTATCACAGCGTCGCCTGCATGAGCACAGAGACAACGCGTCTGCTCTTCGCTCCCCTGTTTGCGGACTTTCGCGCTGATTCCCGCCGACATGGCTCCGTACTTGCTGACAGCAGGTGTTAGCCTGCTGGCTAAGTCCTTCAGTGTGCTCTCCTGCACTGGCTCTCTGGCAAGGTAGCTAACCCAGGCTTATGTGTTGCATTAGCTAGCTGCAGAGACACTGCAGCCTGCTGTGTGAAACTCCCTGAACATCGTGTCTTAGAACAGTGAGTGTTGGTGATGGTAGCATACGTAAGCGTAGCATGAAGCAGCCGTAAATATAAACATGGCCTTCGGTTCTTGGTACTGTTGCTAAACAGAAAAGCAGACATCTTGTAAGAGTTCCCGTTTGCTGTCAGTGCTTTGAAGCTTCGTTAGCTGCTCTGTGCTCTTCATATCCGACAGGAAACGCAGTGTAGCTGCAGCTCACACATAGCAGCGCTGCAGTGTTTGCAGGCTAATGCTGTCTGTCTTCTTTCAACACGGACAGTAAAGTGTCACCCAGTTAGCAGTGTGCTGTGTGAACAAGCACACTGTGCGGTCAGCATGCACTGACAGTCATGATGAGTACAAATGTTCCTCACAGATCTCAGGCATGAGTTGGAGTTGAACCCTCAAATAGTCCATGTGGAATAAAGCGTGATGAGAGAGAGAGATGGCTGTTCTCATGTATGTTGCCTCCCAGCAGGTGTACCAGCGTGCTGCCCTCTGCATTCTTCAGCCCAGTGAAGTTTCTGACCTCCGAGGCCCGCTCCCCTCCAAAGAGACCTCTGAACGGATACATGAGATATGTTCAGCAACAGAAGCCGATCATGGCCAGACAGAACCCAGGTATGCACTGTCACACTGCAGGCTGGTCAGCCTGAATGAGCAGACGTGTAAACATTCAGACAGGAAAAGGTTTGAACCTCGTGTATATGAAAGCAGTTAAATGGCAGTGATGGGCTGAGGCTTTAAGACACTACTCTTTGTATTTTGCTACAGAAAATGAATATAGATGTGGGGATTTATTAAAACGTGCAGTCTACATGGACATAAAGTATATATGGCTGCTTTTACGGACACACTGCACACCATGTGCATATATGCCATTGCTATGGTTAATGGCTCCTTGGCAATCACCCTGTTAGTTTGGAAGTAATGTTTCATGCCTGGTGTATGTAGATGCAATTAATCCCCTGAGCGAGGCCTCTCTGTGCCTGAATACTTCACAGGTCAGAGTTAAAAGTTGAAAATGCTACAGCAAAGGCAGTGGAAATGAATAAGAAATCCGCCTGTTTTGGTCCTTTATCCACGCTGTCGCAGCACAGCGTGGATAAAGATAACACATGGGGCCAGGTTGGCGGGTGGATGGGATGGAAACAGCAGCCATGTTTCTCCCACAGTTGTGTTGTAGTTATGACGGTGGTGAAGCAGAGGGGGGAGAGGAGAGCCTGTGCACACTTCTGTGGGCGCATGGAAGTGCATCCATGCTTCCTAAAATGTCAGTGAGAAGAATCAGCAGCTCGGCTCCAGCAGCTGGTCGTGATTTGCTGCCGCAGGGTGTTTGGCAGTGAGGAGCACCACAGCACTGCCCTGATCAGTCCAGAGAAGAGCGTGTGGATTGTCCAGTAACACACTGACCATGTTGTCTTGGACAACAATGGAAAACTAAACAGTGAATTGTGGCTGGGTGTGTAGAGTAGACCAGGCCCACACTGGCAGATGTTACTTTCAGTGACCTTTTCTAACAACCATGAAAACGAGGTTATGAAGATTGTTGTGTCGCACTTTGTTGCCTTTAAAGGCCAAAGTCCCTTTCAGTGCAGAGCTGTAGATGTAACGCGGGTGTCTGTCAGCTGCCCGGCTCGGCCCTCTCTCCCAGATCTGTATGAACAGTTTGTGAATGAGCCTGTGTGGCTGCAGCAGCTCTGTGAGACACTCTAGATCAGTCACAGTTTCTCTGTCCTTCCTCTAATGATGCATTTTTGTTGTCATTAAACATTTCATCATTATTTTCTTCAGAAATCAAAGCAGTGGATCTGATTAAGACGATTGCCCAGCAGTGGAGATCACTGAGCCCAGAACAGAAACAGGTATCTCATTTCTGTGTGTGTATAAACTGTAGGGGTGCAACAGTTCACCAGATCTATGGTTGGGCTGTAGCATCACGGGTTGTGGTCGTGGACTACACGTCACACACGACAATGTTTAAAGTCGTTTCCTTAAATTCCTCTGAAGTACATTGATAGTCATTCTCTGCCACATCTTAACTAAAAGAATACATTTTCTTGATCGTCATCCAGAACCTTTGGGCCTGTTTAGAAAATAAAGCCTGAAGTTTATACTGTATTTATACATTTACTGTGATTCTTCCGAACATTTTCTCATTAAACAAAACAGGAAGATGTGAAGAACATCAAAGGCCGTTAACATAAAGTGAAAAGTAGACATGAGTGACCTGAGCGGGTCGGGCTTTTCTCACGAGCCGTTGCATCCCTAATAAACTGCTTCGGTAGCTCGAGGCGGGCACGTGCAACTGTGATGAATGAAAATATGCTTCTGTCAGGTTGTGTTTGTCGCACACAGGTAACAATAGCACGTCGTTACCAGCAGTGAAAGTGGAAAAGTCCTTTCTGTTGTGACCCGAGTCTTTTGTTTGGTAGCCGTTTCAGGAAGCTTCTCTCCGGGCCCGGGAACAGTTCAAGGTGGATCTAGAGCGCTATCAAGCCCAGCTGACTCCTGCACAGCTGCAGCAACAAGCCCAGGAGAAAAGGCAGAGGAGGGCCAAGAGGAAGGCCATCCGCAAGAAGAGGGTAAGAAAGACAGAAGGGACCAGAGCAGGCAGGTTTTTATCTCCTGTGCACTCATCGTGGGTTTGAGGGTGAGCACCTGTCTGCTGGGTTGGTACTTCAATCCTAAGCTTCTCCTGTTCAAACTCTCTAAGGCACTGTGTGTGTGTGTGTGTGTGTGTGTGTTTTTTTCCCAGGAGTTGACAAACCTGGGGAAGCCCAAACGTCCTCGCTCTCCTTTCAACATCTTCATGTCGGAGCACTTTGAGGAGGCTAAAGGAATTACGTCTCAGGTCAGGAAGTACACGTGCACTGATCCAGGGTCAGTGTGACCCTGATTTAAAAACCTGCAGCAGGTATCAGAGTTTCAGTGTTTGGTGTTTATGCCGGCACGCTGGCGCGGCACAGATGACTAATGATGTGTAGTGAAGTCAGCCGGTGGGACGTTACCCCGGCAGCTTCTCTCCGTCTGTCACGTTTGATGTTTGCTGGGAAGCTTCTCTTGCACTTTACAGTAACACCACGTAACATCAGCTCCTGTAAGATGGTGTGAGGAGCAGGAGGCGCTAGTGTGAGCGGAAAAAAGATTAGCACCAGTACAAATGAGGTCATTTTATATGATGATGGTATGGATGTGTTTTCCATATCAGCAAACACACAGAGCCGGAGTTTCTGACATGAAGTGCACCTGCAGAAACTGGACTAAATGGAAATGCCAGTTTGAGATGGAATACAGATGAGGCTTCAGGTGAAACTGGAGCAGCTGTCAGGGTGCTGCATCAGCACCCTGACAGCTGCTCCATTCATTTCTCTTGTTCTGTGTTGGTCAGCAGCTAAGCAGACACTGCAGGGTTGTTTTGGCCAATAGTTGCTCCTGTCGTTGTTTCAGGCTAAGATGAAGTCGCTGTTGGAGGACTGGAGGAATCTCTTCAGCCATCAGAAACAGGTCGGCAACACGCACCTTTCATCCTTGTAGCTGGAATGCTAATGAGTGCTGTCGGGTCTTCTGACATTTGTATTTGTGCCACAGGTCTACACGCAGCTCGCTGAGGATGACAAGATTCGCTACAAGAATGAGATGAAGTCGTGGGAGGACCACATGGTGGATATCGGAAGAGAAGACCTGATCCGAGAGCGGACCCTGTCTACCAAGAAGAAACCTGCTGCGAGAGCCAAGAAGGCAACAAAGAAGGTAACAAAGAAGGCTAAAACTGTGAAGAAAGCCACGGGAACGTCAAAACCCTCCAAGAAGACCACAAAAAGCAGATCGGCGAAAACTGTCAGCCCGCCGTCCACCAAGAAGACATAAGACGCGTCCAGAGGAGGTGACAGGAGCTGTGATGGCTCAGGCGGAGCTCGGCCTCGCTTTTCTCTGACTTGAAAGCCAGCTGTCTCAGCTGACAGGACAAAACTTTGATAACCTTCAGACAGATCCGCATCATTGATGTCTCCAGATAAACCGCGATGGCAGCATTTGTAAAAAAGGTACCTGTGAGTTTGAGTCCTTCCCTGTGATGCAGACTCACTCCTCCAGGCTTAGATGGAGTAGTAAAATACCAAGTTTGACTTTAAAAGTGTGAGAGCCAAATGAAGCAAGCCTGTTGGCGTCGGAGCGCTGACGTGTACCGCTGTGGTGTTGACAGGAACAAACGGGTTCCTGTTGCCGTCCTAGAACACCTGCAGGATTAATGTGGGCTGCATTTTTTATTTCAACACATCCACACAAAATCCTACAACAATGAATGAGTCTGAATGTGTCCTGTAAGGTCCACTGATTCTACCTGAACCTGACATAAATCCATACTTGGTGCTGGTGAGTGTGCAGCTTTAAAAGCAGTGCTCGGGGAGGTCCCACATTTCCTCTTGAGATCAGAGCACCGCTGTTCACATGCAAGAAACCTGACTGAATTTTAGTGTCATTACTGTCACGCCTGTTGCTTCAGTAGCAACTTTAACATGTGACGTCCTGCTGTCTGTGACCCTGAATGAAACCAGCTGCTTTACACTGTACTCTGCTAACGTCCGGTAACATTTGGTCTGTTCTGTTATATGAAGAGCATAGTGTAGTACTGATAGCTGCTTTGTGTTGTAGAGTGCACAGTTCTCTGTGCTGCCATGTTCATCCTGCTTTATTATGTCTTTCCTTGTATGGTGTTTTTTTTTTTTTTCCCCTCAATAAACCTTCATATACAGTTTTCTTCTAAATGGCCTGAAATGATTCTGCATGTGTGCATGAAGCCCCCAGTGTCAGGCAGCAGGATACAACATGTCAGCCGTATGACGACGAGGTCACAGTGATCGGTGTTACTGATTTCACCTTTCAGGGCTTTGTGGTTCTTTGTGTGACACATTCATGCAACATTTGAAGTTTCTGGCTCAAGATTTCAAGACATGCGTCGAACAAATGAGGAACGCTGTGACTAACGATGACCTGCTGTCCTGACAGGCTGGTTGTTCTTCAGCTCCTCGTTTCCTGAAACGCTGTTACGTTCGTGGCCGAGGGGTAAATTGAAAGTAAGAGCCAAAACAGCGCTTTTCAAAATGCTATGCAGCCATTTATTGACGTCAGCAGTGAGCCAACATAACAAACACAAAGCTCTAACGGTCCCCAAGCTTCCCTGTCAAAAAAAAACAAAACAAAAAAAAACGTCAACCAAAAACAATTTGTTTATATAAAGTTTTACTTTGACAAACAGGAGAGACCTGGGTTCAACAGAAAGGCTTCTCGCTCCTACCAGACTGCTGCACTGGACTACATATACATATATGTACAGCGGACGGGTTACAAATGACCTCATTTACAAAGGTTAATGTCCTAGCACCAGACACAAATCAGCTGATACTAACATACCGGCTGGCCACGTGTTCAGTCAGACACTCAAAGCAACACTCAGTAACAGGCTGTTGGGTGGAGGAGAGAGGGCCAGGTGGTGTCATCTGGTGGTTAAGTACTTGTTGTTGAATCCAACCACTCAGCAGGCACTGGTCCCCATTAAGACACACCCATGTGTCTGAGAGAAACCCACAGCCATCCTCTGGTGGGAGGAGTCTGTCACACATCCTGGGTCATTGCAGAAGCTGCTCTTTAAATGGGAAAAACCCTGTGGTGACATTTTTACTACAGCTCAGCATCCAGATACTGTACTGCTGCATCAGGCCTTGTGTCAGCCTGTGTGAGTGACACACTACGACGGTCCTTGTGGTCAGCAGGCTGATGGTTCATGGCCCATTTTACTGTGCTGATATCTTCATCCCAGAGAGGGAAACGTCTGTGTTTTAAAAAGATTCATTTCAAAGACTTCACATGATTTAAACACAGATGCATGTTACCTTGATGGTGACTCTCAGCAGTGTACCCTCAGACTGTTCTTCCCAACACATTTACTGCAGTTTCTCCTCCTACAGTGTCTACGGGTCACCTGCAGGGAGACCCTCAGGGGCCCGGAGGCTGCTGTGATGCAGCTTGGCCCAGTAAAGCCTGGAAGTCCGGAGATAAAACCAGTTTGTGATGGACGTTTCCCAGCACCATCATATCTCCAGTCCGCCCATCACACAGACGCACAGACACCAGTTGCTGCAGAAAGAGGGAGAGATGGCGTGTGAATAGGCAGTGACGTAATGAATGGTTGTTTTCCTTCACTGTGGACGCTCGTGTGTTGCTGTCAGTGCTGCTCCTCAGCCTCTGAGCAGATACAGTGGCTTGCTGTATCACGCACACCCCACTTTGCAGTTATTTATTTGTAACAAATGTTTGGAATCACGTATGATTTTCGTTCCACTTCTCACGTGTGCACCACTTTGTGTTGGTCTTTCACCTGGAACTCCAGTAACATTGATTCATGTTTGAGGCTGTAATGTGACAAAATGTGGGAAAGTTCAAGAGAGCCGAACACTTTTGCAAGCCACTGTATGTTCTCTGAATGTGGCAACCTTCTTCAGAAGAAGCTGAAGAAGCATCAAAGGGTGTGTACTGGAAGGTTTCAGATAATAATCAACTGTACTGAAGGACATGAGGTTTGTGAGAAGTATTTTAAATATCAGTGAAATGTTTCCTGTCTTCAGCTTTGACAGTAGGGCCAACGTTCACTAAGAACACCGTGAGACGCCTGAAGCTGATCCTTCCTCGTGTGGCAGCTTGACTGATATCATTCAGCCAAGGCTCGGGGTTTGGTCTAACGTGTAGAGACGAGAGAAGGACGCCCCACCGAGGATGACACACAGACTGATCACATCCTTTCAAAAGGGTTGGACTTTGACAAATCCTGGTAGTGGAACTGATCCCAGCCACAGAAACAACAACGCTGCAGCTGTAGAAGCAGAGCAGCAATGCAAAGCCAGCATCCAACATCAGCATGGACGAGAGGGAGGCACTCACATCACTTAGTAATGACAACAACATTGTGACAAAGCGGAGGAGCAGTTGCAATGCTCTCCATTTGTCCCATATGTGTTTACCTTTTTTTGCACATTGTACACATTATTCTGTTTCTAGGTATTTGCTATGATTTGCTATTTGTCAAGTAACATTGCTTCACTCACTATCCCGGGTTTGTTTGTGGAAGCGTTTTGTTGCCGGCAAATCAAACATTCTGCAAATTAAGCTAAATACTCAGTTACATGCTTCTTTATACTTTATTATGTTACAGATTAAGTCATTTGTTCATACTTACTTTGTTTGTCTTTTCAGTCTTCATGAGGATCAGGTGTGGGGAAACGCCCGCCTGGCATTTCCTCATTTTAAAGTCCTGCTGATGTCACATATGACATCAGCAGGTCAAACCAAGTGGAGGGGTTTCTTTGTCCACAGAGATGCTTCCTTTTGTTTGTGTTAAGGTTTAAAGGGATTTGTTGAATGTTTTTCCTTTCGTTAAGACTGCCATTTAGTTGTGTAAATGTGCATATTAGAAGTGTGTAGAGGTTTTGTGTTTTTCGATCATCTGGGTAGAGTTTTAGATCCCTCAGTTGAGTGAGTGGTACTGGCTGGGCAATTGGAGGGAAATTGATGGCCCTATTTAAAGCCAGTCTCTACCAGATGCAGGAGAGAGGAGCGGTGAGCTGTGTTACCAGAGCAACGGTCTGTTGAGGTTTGTTAATAGAGTTTATTTGGGGAGGAAGTTTTGTTAAGTTATATTAAATTAAGTTCACTGTAAATAAATTGCTCACCTTGGAAACCTGAACTGTCTGCTTCCCTACCACCTTCCTTGACGTTCGAGTCTGACTACTTCACAAACATCAACATCCTTCCAGTAGACAAGGGTAGGTGCACAGTTCTGCTAGACCAGAAAGACTAACATGAGAAAATCTACTTATGAGCCACTGAAACGAGACCCAGAAAGCATTCGGATCAGTATTTAAGGTCTAACCCTCATCACTGAATGGAGCACAACCTGGGTGTCAACACAGAGCCATGCAGACATACACTCATCCCCCCTCCCCTTCCAAACGCCTCCGATGCTTACGGTGGCTCAAAGGGGAGCAGCGCATATGCTGCAGGCCCGGATGTGCTGTCTACACGGCTCTCTCCTTTTACTCATCCCTGTTGCTTGTCATGTGTTTCTATGGTGTATTAAGAGCTTTTCATGTGCTATGCGCTGAGGTGATTTTTTTTTCTGTTCTCAAACTGACCTCCCTGTTGGAGCTCAGTCTGGGGGGAGTTCTTTTTCCTCCTTGTCCTTCCTCATGTTGTGCATTTTTCCATTGTTTGGTTCTGGGTCGCTGCTCGTGCTGCTGACCGGCCAGCTACCTACCTGTCTCCCCAATGTGATGTTTGTGTATTGCATGTACGGTCGGCACAGTCAGTCTCTTAATTGCCCCTGGGAGATAAATAAAGTCTTCTGAATCTGAACACCATCCCCACAGAGACGGCAGCAGGGAGGAACATCAGGTCAACAAGGCCCTGAGTAAACATGGACATCTGTCAAAGCTGGAGGCAGGGCTGCAACAATTCATCAACATCCATGATACTGACTATAAAAACTTGTCGACGTGTCATACGTGTGTTTTTATAACTGTAATACACTACAGGCAGCTATGGGGCAGTATCACCTATACTGTCTGCCAAGACTGCATTTAATACCAACGAAGAAGAACACAGTGCGACCGGCAAAGCAGGAGGACGGAAGAAAACGGAAACAGATTTTAAAAAATGTAAAAGCATTTCACAGAAAGCAAAGTTAAATGCAAACTGTGCAAAGCAGAGCCGTCCGTCCAGCCGTGCACGGTGGAGGTGCAGTGCACGGCTGGAGCTGTGAAGTCACCATTTCACTTTTGTTAGCTAATGTGACAGTAAACCATTAAGCAGGAGTAGTTACAGTCTCCTAGTCCCCCCCACCCCCCCCCCACCCCAGCATTCATATTGGTGAATGTGAGGGAGGTGGTGCACCTGTTCTAGCTAACATTAACCATAACCATAGAGTTAGACATGTACATCCAGGTGGGACGAGGTGGGAGACACTCCCCGACACTTAGCCAAGTCTCTGTTACAAACAGAAAGTAGAGGTCATGGAGGAAGTGGAGGCATTTAGATTTATTCACAAGAGAGCTCTCATCTGCCTGTAGAGCCCCATAGCTGCCTGTAGTGTATTACAGTTATAAAAACACACGTATGACACGTCGACAAGTTTTTATAGGCCTTCTAGGAGTGTTATCAGAGCCAGTTTGTAGTCAGTTTTTAGTCAGCTGTTGGTCATTCTTAATCTTTTTACTTTGTTAATCTTATTCATTGTATATCTTATTGTTTATTCTACTCATGTTGATTTATTTTTATCATCTTTTTCAACTATATATTTGTTTTGTTTATTGATTTCATTGTATGCTTAAAGTATGGTTTTAACTGCTATCTCTGTTTTATTATTGGAAAGCACTTTGGTCAACTTTGTTGTTTTTAAAAGTGCTATATAAATAAAGTTGGATTGGATTGGATCTCGGGGCGACCGTGGCTCAGGGGGTTGGGAATCGCATCTGTAACCGGAAGGTCGCCGGTTCGATCCCTGGGCTCTCTGTCCTGGTTGTTGTGTCCTTGGGCAAGACACTTTACCCTACTTGCCTACTGGTGTTGGCCAGAGGGGCCGATGGTGCGATATGGCAGCCTCGCTTCTGTCAGTCTGCCCCAGGGCAGCTGTGGCTACAACTGTAGCTGCCTCCACCAGTGAGTGAATGTGAGAGTGAATGAATAGTGGCATTGTAAAGCGCTTTGGGTGCCTTGAAAAGTGCTATATAAATCCAATCCATTATTATTATTATTAACCAGACACTGGCCAAACTGGATGAGCAACCCTCCCCATTCATCCAGAGGACGCCTCACCAGCTCGTGGTCCCCGGTGTCTGCAGCTTTTGGTGTTTGTAACTCTCAAATTATACTGCAAAGGTCACATGACTGAAACAATAATAAAAATGTCTAAACCTACTGCAACACTATGTAAAACTAAAGGTAGTGTCATATTATCCTTCTGTTTATTTGAACGTTTTTTGGTGGGAAATTTGAGCATCATATGTAATCCATGACTACACAGGTCTGATCTGCTTACACTAGTTAATGATTGCAATGCAAAAATAATGTTAGAACACAAACGCGTTACCTGCAGGAAGGAGAATGCAGCTCCCTCTGAGACGTCCATGATGATGTCACCCAGCTTCAGCTCCACCTTTCCTGACTTCCTGATCTGCAGCTTACCCAGAAGTCCTTCTGGGAACTGCGAGAGCACAGGACAGCCCTCTTTCACTGCACTCTGAGTGCGCGCACGCACACACACACACACACACACACACACACACACACACACTCTTTAGAAGCAGTTACAACAGTTTGCTCCTCTCATGTTCAAACTGGGTAAACTCCTCATGTGTCCACTGTGCTTCAGCGAGGCTCGACGATACAGACCACAGATCACGTGATGGTGTTTCAGGCTGAGTGTTTCCTGTGCAGTGGGTAAAATGTGAAGTCAAAGCCACGCGTGAGATGTTAGGAGCCGTGGTGTCTGAACCTGACTGTGGCTGATTTGGGGATTCTGAATTAGACACCGGTGTGGATGTGCGTGTAACAGCTTGTTGTGTTAGTACTGTTATGAGTTGGTGACCTATGCAGGGAGTACGCTGCAGCTTGTTTATGTTTTTATGGTCTGCAGGGCAGCGTCCTGCTGGGGGAGGCTGCTGCTGCCTTGGAGGGCAGCGCTGGGTCCACAACAATCTTTATGTGGGTAGCACGGATGAAGCGTTGGTTCGGCCGCTTCCAAAATACCTGAGAATGAACGAGGACGTGCAACAAAATCCAAAGGGAGGATTTTAGTCCTGGAATCTGTTCCACAAATCAGTGAATTTTGCCAGCAGCTGCTTTACATAATTTTGTAAAATGAAATTAACATAGCATAACATAAATATCTGTGATTAGAGAGGTGTTCACCGCCTCTGTGCTGCAGGAAACACTTGTACAGCTGTCAGGCAGAAACACTGCTGAGCTCTAGCTTTGACCTCACTGGCACAGCTTAGCTGTTTCTGTCAGCGACGGTTAACTAAGGACGTCTGCAGGAAGAGGACTGCATGCTGTACCACTGTATTAGGCTGGAAGCAGAAGATGCAAACAAAAAATGGCCGAGGAGCTTATGGATAGATGCAAACAAAGCTTTCAGGGCTGATGTTAGGAATCACGCTCAAACATCTGGATGCGTCAGTCCTTTAACATGTGTTTATCCCGTCTACTCACTTTTGCTTGAAGATGTGGAGTCCTCTTCACTTCATGCTTGCCCTCCTTTGTTGCAGGCGTCTCTGCTGCAGGCCCAGGAGCCCGGTCGACCTTCGCTCCAGACGCTCTGCCTGGCATGCAGTCGGGCAGCTGCATGAAGAAGAGCTCCTCCCTGCCGGACAGGCTGAGATCCTGCAGCAGTTCTACCAGCGACGGCTGCTCTGATTTAGGCCGCTCGGTCCTGCTGGTCCCTGCGCAGGACTGAGGTCTGAACACAGTGGGCCTCTCTGGACCTGCCATCACAACACAGAGTGATCACTACTCACAGACAGACATGCAGGAGCTCAGTGAGGACACTGTCTGTCGTCCACCACATCACTCAGTGCAAAGTCAGTGAGCTCTGCTACTCTGCTGCCTGCCTTCATGAAGGCCTCCACCTTCAGCAGCTCTGCAAAGGGTAGCTCATCTTTCCCTCTGCTGCCCACGCAGGTCCCTTCAGCTCCTCCTTTTTTAGCTTCCCTTTGCTTTACCCTCATTCATCAGGTCAGCGTGACTATTTAGTGATAACAGATCATAGATCTTCATACATCTACATCTCCTCGTGACTGATCACACCATCTTTGATTAAGAATCATTACTTTCCATTTATCATTTATTGACTGACACATTTCCTGCACGTCTTACCAAACATGGCACATTAACAGTCACGTTATTGTTTAAGTGGAAACAGCAGAGCCTAAACTCTGACGTCAGTGCTGTGACTGAGTGAACTGCTTGTGACGCTGTGCAGCGTGGGAGGTTTTCTCACGTGTCCTGGAGGTCAGAGTGCGACTGCTGGACTGACACAGAGGCAGCTGGATGGGCTTCAGCTTTGCATCATTCCTCAGACCCGGATCATCGATGAACTGTAGGTACAGATGCATAACATTAGTTTCCCAATGGTCAGCTGATTATCAGCTGACTGTCATGAAACACTGCACTCACTCGCAGGCCGATGGTCAGTGGTGCAAACTCTTACAGCATTAAACTGTCTGAACAATGCATAAACCTGCTCTGCGGATCAGCTGATGGTGTTACGGACACCTGCTGCCAACAGGGAGGTTGGAGAGTGCCCTCTGGTGGACAAACGATGCAACATTAACGCTCATAATGTGCTTCCTTGTGTGAAGTTTTTTGTTTCCATTTACCGGCCGTTACCAACACATCTGCAAATGTGACCTGCCAATATATCAGGTGAAGCACTGAGGCAAAGGTCCTGCTGACCTGCAGCTGAGGGTCGATCCATAAAGATGAAAAGTGGAGCTCTTTGCATCTGTTGGGTTCTTTTAATCTTTTGGTGTCTGTGACGCACACGACTGCATCGGTGCGGTTTCACTGCACATGCATGAACAGGAGGAGGAGGGGGAGACGCCACTGCAGTTCATACCCTCACACCTTTTTACTTGTTGTAATATGTTAAAACAATGACTTCCAAGTCAATGTGAACACGTTCCAGAATAAACACGAGAAATGAGAACAGCTAACGTTTATGGGCTCCTGACTACAGTTTTAATTCATCATTAAAGCTTCACAGGAACGAAACAGGAAGCACTCACATCATCTCGCTGAAGTTTACTGAGTATCTCATCTTCCTCTTCCTCCTTTGTCTCTTTCCTCTCTTTCTTGAGCAGTTTGCAGACAGGAGAGGTGGCAGACTCCTGCAGGTGTGTAGCACCATGCCAGCCTGTAGGCAGAAGCACTGATTGAGCGCGATGAAGAGGAAATGCAGTCTGGAGAAAGACATCCAACAGAATGAGAAGAGGGCTGTGGGTGTGCACCTGTTTTGCGCACGCTGTCAGCAGGACCCTGTTCAAAGATGGAGTGGGACTGGATGGTCTGAGGCCGCTCCTTCCTCCTCCCTCTGCTCTCTCTCCTCCGCTCATTCCTATCTCTTCTCTCCTTTTTCGGAGCTACGTGGATCTCCTCCTTTAGCCTACAGGTGTTCAGGATCATTAAATGACACAGTGCATACACAGATGAAATTCTCATACTGTCGTCACTCACTCGTCTTTACTCTTCCTCACGGCGTGGACGTTAGGCTCAAAGGTTTTCTGTTGGTACAAACCAGGAGAGAAAAGAAACACGTATGTCCTCATTAGGATTCAAACGAGGTGTGAATGCTTTTCTACTCAACTACATGGATATTATTATGAATTATAAACCTTACTTTTAAAACCTGACCAGGAGTTAACAGGCATCAAAGCAAGAATGTGAGCTGTAGCGCTGACCCTGACCTCTTTCCCTGTTTCTATCAAATCCTGGATTAAAAAAACAGAAAAACTTCCTTTAACTCCCAAACTGACCAAGCTGCAGTCACTGTCCTGACTGCTACTGTCTGCAAATGTTCACAGTGCTAAGTTAGCATTTAAATAACACCTTTAACATACATGTCTCTGTATTTATATATGTGATATATTTCTATTTCTGCTTACATCCTTTTGCAACTTCTGTCGGTGCTGTGCTCCTGGAAACAGAATTTCCCGGAGGAACCCACCCGAGAGATTAATAAAGTTTCATCTAATCTAATTTAATCTAACTTGCTTCTTCTCTGCCTTCATCTGCTTCACATCCATGGCCCATTCAGAGCCCCTGACGAACCTAACTCACATGTTTTGTATTTACACTGTTGGTTTATCTGGAACTGTGAGCGTGTGGTTTCTAAGTGTTCATGCTTGTACACAAACGAGCAATTTGTTCCAGTATATAGAACACAAACATCTCTATGAGTAAGTAAACACAAACGAATTTTATACAGCAACTGCGTACAGATACAGAAACGCAAATCAGAATGAACAAATGTGCGCAGGGTTGTTATAGCCTGAGTATTAGTGCGTTACTGTAACACGTGATCAGGGGGCGGGGCTTGGCTGAGTGGACTGTAGGACAGACACAACATGCCACATGACCACCGAGTCCCCCCATCGTAACACGATAACGCCATCAGATGTCTGCAGAGAGAAGCCCGTGAACGTGTCAGCAGACTTATGACCCCGGGATTACGCTCACGGGACTGTGCTTTATTATTTCCACTTCACGCAAAATAAGCACGCGACATTATTAACACCGGGGCTGTGCTCGGTTACCTTAGTCTTTTTGAAGCCTCCCCCCAGCGTCAGGTCCCGGGTTCTGAGGGACGTCAGTCTTCCAGGCGGAGGTGGGGAGGTCAGAGTCCTGACCCGGGCCGCGAGTGCTCTCCCCAGCCCAGCCCCGCTGCTCGGGGGGGAGAAGCCGGGAACACTTGCTGCATCCCCGGAGTCGCTCATGTCACGATACCTGCTGTGCGTCCTCTCAGTATTTTTAATGCGTGTCCGTTCAGCTGTTTCTCACGCAGGTCTGTTAATAAACGACGGCTTTTATTTTGAAAATAGGGCTGTTAAAATCCGGTATTTGTTAGCCGAGCGCCCATAGCTCATGCCCCGCTGGTCCCTCAGAACTAGTTCGTGTTTCACTGAGGTAACAGTGATCCTTAGCGGGGCTCCTCTAAGCTAAACAGCAGCTCGTTCCCCTCCGTGTTGTTTCCACGCGCCATATCGCAGCAGGAAGTTAATCCCATCTGGTTGCAAACACAACACCGTCTGCCGCGGTTACTCGGTCGCAGTGATGATAAACAGTGTACTGCGTGCAGATGTCCTCTCAGCCGTAACCGACGGAGTGTCCTGTCGGTGGATGCAAAATAAATCAATTGCAAACAACGGTGCCAACAAAGCACGACGCACTTACTGCACGAAGGCGCTGAAACGGCTGCAACACCGCTTTGCTTTTGCCGCCTGCTGTTTTTGTCCCGGTTAAACGGCTCTAATTTCCTTCCGCAGTTCGCTGCTATTGTTCTCAAGCAGCACTACACCGGAGCCACCACAAGATGGCGCTGTCTGCGTAGCCACGAAATGTGACGCATGTCAGTTTCTTTACGGAAGCAGTGGTTCATGGTGCCATTTAGTGAAAGTGGTTAATATATTTTTCACGAGTTATTTTTATAAATATGTTTATATTTATGATATGCTATACAAAAATGACCAGAGATGGTCTTTCCCTCCTTGACTCCGCCTTCAAACCAGCGTCCCTCCCTGTCCAGGATGACAAAAGTCCAGCTGGGATAACCACAGTTACTCAGGGCCTTCTTGATGTTCTTCTGCTTCCCTGGCTGCTGTGTCAGTGGGGATGGTGTTCGCTCTGTGTTGTAGCTTCCTGATGACACCCAGTTTGTGCTCCAGTGGGTGGCTGTAGCTCAGGTGGCAGAGCAGGTCAGCCACTAATCAGAAGGTCGGTGGTTTGATCCCAGGCTGCTTTCTGGCTGCATGCCAAATATCCTTGGGCAAGATACTAACCCCATGTTTGCCTACTGGTGGTGGTCAGAGGGCCCGGTGGCGCCAGTGTCCGGCAGCCTCGCCTCTGTCAGTGCGCCCCAGGGCAGCTGTGGCTACAATGTAGCTTGCCATTGCCAGTGTGTGAATGTGTGTGTGAATGGGTGAATGACTGAATGTAGTGTAAAGCGCTTTGGGGTCCTTAGGGACTAGTAAAGCGCTATACAAATGCAGGCCATTTACCATTTTATTTATTTATGAGAGTCAAACCTTAGATACTGATCCGTATGTGTAGGTTTACGGTACTTTCAGATGTCCCCCATTACTGATGGAAATCTCACAGTCTAAGAAGGCTAACCTGCCACTTTTCATATCCTCCCTGGTGAATTTGATGTGTCGATCCACCGAGTTAATGTGATCCGTGAATTGTGGTACGTCCTGAGATTTGATTTTCACCCAGGTGTCATCCACATATCTGAACCAGTGACTTGGTGGTGTTTCAGGGTAGGATAGCAAAGCCCTCTTTTCCACTTCTTCCATGTACAAGTTGGCCACGATGGGTGAAACTGGGAGCCCATGGCACCCCCATGTTTCTGCCTGTAGAACTGACCCTTGTATGTGAAGTAGGTGGAATGAAGACACAGTTCAAACACACTTGGTCGATGCTGAGAGTGGTCCCGCTGCTGAGGTTGGGGTCATCCTGTGATCTCTTACGAACTACCTCCAACGCTTCTGTGACTGGAATAAGTCAAAATGTGGAGATTACTGTTGTTGTTTCAGGACAAACTACCTTGTTTGCTACACTCTGTGTTTATGAGCTAAAAGCAAAATCATATCCTTGTAAAACTGATTGTGAAGTATGATTTTACTAACTCAGAGGGTACAGCTGTTATCTCCACATTTCAACCTTTTTCTCCAAATAGAATTACGATTTTAATCTGTAAATTTTAACATTATTGTCAAAATGATCAATATTATATTTTTTCTTAATGTGGACTGATACTCCTTTGAATGAGTGCCGGGGTCCATATGTGGCGGTTGCGGTTCTCCAGCATCAAGCTAACGCTACAATAGTGGAGCAAACATAAAGGGAGAGTTTATCATCTCGTTATATGAGACTGGAAAGTGAACAGAACAGCGTGAACCCACCAAAATAATGACATTTCCTATTTTTGTATTTATAGAATACAATTTATTATCACTTTAAACGGACATAAAAGCATTAAACATATTTTGTTACCTCTCACAGCTTTGTTTGACTCCAGATTTACAGACTATATTTATGCATCAATTGACCACAAAAATTATGCTGCTTCAATCATTCACTAGTGATTTACAAAATTAGTATTAAACATAACTATTTTGGTATTTTAGGAACAGCTAGATTTATAGAAACAGGAACGAGAAATCCTCTTTTAACTACATAATAAAAGCAGAAGCTTAAATGCAAATGTTTGGCTCACCTCACTGTTAAATATTGTATCCCTTTTATACACGGTGTAAGAAATGGCAATAATGAACACTAATACAAAACCCTGTTACTGCCGAGAGAGCAGTGAGCACCTCTGAATATTCATCACAGCAGCTACAAAGAAAAGAAAGAGACAAAACAAAGTTACACAAGAGCACAACAGACAATGACACCCAAAACAACCTCCCCCCCACCTCAAAAAAACAATTGCTTCATGGTATCTTAGGAAAGGTAACCTTTTACACAGATAAGATATGACTTTACGAGACTTGGATAAAACTGGATAATGTACTAGATAATGTCTGATGTCAGGGTTCAAGTCAGCTGATGGCTATCGCTGGGATAGATAGAGATCTTATCTCACCATTATACTGCAGGGACAGCTGAATTCACCTTCAACTTAGCCACCCTAACAGAATCCAGTCATCTTTATTGCAAACGATTAGTTTTTAGTCCAACAGACAAAAGGCTGAAAATGTTTCCATGTAATAAACGTTAGGCTGTGTTCAGCTTCTGTTCAGACTTCATTAAAATGCAGCTGTTTCATTGTGACTGTACACCGCGGACACCAGAGAAATGTTCTTGTTTCCTTTCAGTCTTAATCACTTGACATTTATCAGTAACAGTAACATGTTAATGTACTAAAGTACTAAAAAGTACTTCATGTTTCACATATAAGTTACTGAGACCCATCTAGTGCAACCCTGCTGAACAGAACAAAACGGAGTCATGTGAGCATTTACCTGAAAGACTGCGAGCTTGCTCTCAGTGTTCTGCATCCATCAAAGTAACACAAGCGTTTACTTCAGCAGTGGCAGTAAATAACCTCCAGGCAGCGTCTTGGTTCTGCGGTCACGTTAAAAGCTGCCATGCTCTGGTCTTAACACATGATGAACACGATAAAGACATGCAGCACCAGCTGAGGTTTCTCGTGTCTCTTAAACTGAACTTTTTAATGCACGTTGGTGAAATAGTTTAAATCATAAATTGTCTTTGAAGACTGTGTTTGGTGTAAGTCTTGAAACATGTGGAAACACTTGTATCATATCAAACTCTGTTGTCGGAGGTAAAATAAACTCAACCTACAAAAACAGTGTTTCTCCAGGTTCCTTCTACTTTCAGAGTCAGACAGCAGTGTTCAAGTGTCTGTCATGTAACGCCGGGTTGATCTGCTATGACAGGTTTGAGAATATAGATGATAGAACTGAAAAGCATGCCTGGATTCCACCTGTGACATTTCACGTGAGTCTCATGTATTTTGTTCAAGTAGACACTGTAGAGACAGACAGAACACAGCTTATTATTGATACGAAGAAATCCTCCAAAAAATGTTCAGTCATACCTTTAAAATCATCACGGTCCTTCAGCCCAACCAGGAGTGACATACCAAAATTACTCCAACACTACATCAACAACTGAAGCAGGAGGTCACAGAAGAACTCAGTAAACTGCAGGACTCATGCCACTCAGAGTTAACAATAACAAACAGGATGGGCAAAAATGGTGAAAACCACTGCTGCCCCAAAACAACACAAATGCCCGTCTCACATTGATGATCCTCCCAAAATTGTGGGAAAACTTCTGTGGACTGACACGACCACATTTAACTTTCTGGTAGGTTTATTACTTCTGGTTTAAAATGAACACAGCATTACAGAAACAAGGAAATTACAGCAACAGTCAAACATGGTGGAGGTAGTGTGAGGACCTGATGATAAAATTCTTCTGAAATAAATTTGCTTATTTAATCATTGTGTTATGATTATAGCGTTCAGCTGTGTTGAAATCTAATGAGTGTGGAGACATTTGAATATGATTAAAATCATTTATATTTACTCTAAAACTGTACAGTGAGTCCTGGTGACTGTACGGTTAAGCATTCAGATTTTACTTATGTTGGTTTTATCTGTTAGCTTTGAAAAAGGGGCTGGCGATGATGGTGAAGGGTGCAGTAGCATAAAGGGCTTTGACCCCATCCAGGGCCATTTTATCCACATTAGGTTGTAGTCCCAGCCTTCGACGGAGGTGAGCAGCAGCTTGTTCCTGGTAGATCCTCTGAAAAGTGACTGTTCAGAGTTCTGCAGTGAGGCTGCAGAGCAGGCAGAGCTGACAATCAGACAGAGAGCAGAAAGCCAGGGGAGCAGCAAAGATTTAGACAGTGCTGTAGTTTTACCAACGATCCACTGTGCTCCAGTTTAATGTTTCCTGCTTTTGTAGTGACTTCCAGTAATATACAAGTATGACCAACACTCCAGGACAAAAGAGAAACTGTGTTGCACAGTGTTAGTGGATACACCCCGAATGAATGCATTTACTTTAAAAGGCATATCAGTCAGTACTTATCTGCTCATAATCACGTTTTAAACCTTTGGCATTGGATTGAGGAGTTATGACAGGGAAGGTATGTGTGTGCATGCTTGTGTGTGAAGAGCCTGGACGCTGATAGTTAAACTGCAGCAGGTCAAATGGACTGAACTGCCAAAGGGGATTTTTCCTTTGAAGCTTCTTGTAATCTTTGCATATTTAATTAATGGTTCTTTAACATTCCTGCCCTTTAGCAGCTGGGACACATTGACGTAGGGCAATTCCTTGGAGTGAGCTTGCCTGATGAATCCAGCCCATCAGATCCACTGCACTTGTGGTTCTAGGATATTTAAAAGTAGAATGAAAGAGGGCCCAGCGGTTAAAGCTGGAGAAGTCTCTGTGTGCAAGGCTGAAACTTGCACACAGAGACTCACACCTGTGATCTTCAGGTGTGAGTCTGTCATGGAAATGGGTTTCAGCTGGAACACAGCTCGCTCTGCCATCCACAGATCACACATGTGAACACGATGCAGACACTCTGCTGTCCTCTCTGGACCAACGCTCATTTAAAATGGACTGAGGCAAAGTGGGAAACTGTTCTGAGGTCAGCCAAAATGACATGTTTGGACTAAAGACGGGAGGAAGAATCTGCTTTGTTACCAGCACTCAGCCTTCATCGAATCAGCAGCTGGCACATCTGGCCATCAATGCAGGAAGGTGTATACAGGTTTTAGAGCAACAGAGGACGTATTTTTCAGGAGAGACCTGCATATTTCAGCAGGACAATACTAAACCACATACTGCAGCTGTTCCAGCAGCACAGCTTCATAGAAGAGTGCAGGTGTTGAACTGCCTGCAGTCCAGACCTTTGACTGACCCGAAACATCTGATACACCATGAAATGAAAAATACCACAAAGCAGTGAGAAACCTCTGTCAGGGAAGAAAGGGACAACAGTCCTCTCTCTAAAGCCCAGCAGCTGCTCTCCTCTGTTCCCAGATGTTTACTGGCTGCTGTTAAAAGAAGATGAGATGCCTCACAGTGGGAAACTATTTTTTATGAGTCATGTTGCTGCTATTTATATAGTGGGGTTGGGGTTGTAGGGGTTGCAACTCTGAATTGGATAAGTGGGAGAACGTGGACAGATGGAAGGAAACATTTTAATAGTATATTTAACTATGTTCACAAATGATCAGAGTTACAATGAAAAATGGAGAACAAACAAAATCACCGAACTGCTGTGATTCATGAATTATTATTATTTTTGATTAAGAAGTGCTTCTGTGCTGTACTTTCACATTTGTATTATACAATAGAGGATTTTTCAAACTAGATTATTATGCAAAACAAATTCTTAAAAGACAGTTTGCGTTTTGTCAGCCTTTTCATCATCATCATCATCAGCAGCAGCAGCATCAGCATGCTTTGGTTTGGATCTGAGAAGAGAGGACAAAAACAAAAAGAATGGGTCAGATAGCAGGATGCAGCATCAGCTTTGTTACAAAATTAACAGTGAAATATATTTATGTTCACTGTTTTATTGCTTCAGAATATCTGCACATTCCAATCATAAATTCAAAGTTACCTTGGTGACTCTTATGTATGTCTTTCTTTTAGGCTGGAGTATTGTCATTTCTTTACTCTCTGAAAACCTTTATTTGACCCAAAATGTTACAGAAAGAGTACTGAGAGAATCTAGACGGAGAGGCGGCTTGATGCACACTCAGTCATCCAGGTAAGTAAATCCCAGAAGGTTGATTCTGTTCATCTGGACTTTGTTTTCAGTCTCAGCTGACTGCAGGTTTCCCCAAACCCAACCTTACTATTGCTTGCTTAAAGGGGAATTCTTGGGTTTCCTTTGCTTTAAAGTTTTGACCTTAATATGTGAATTGTATTTATGTATTGATTTGGCAAAAAGCACACTGATAGATGTATCCATGATTACACGATTATAGTACTTTACCTATTTGCTTTTCTCCTTAAACACCAAGTATAAGAAGTTCCCACTATAAAAATCAGAACCAGAAACCCAGCCACTGCTGATAAGCCAATGAAAGCCTGATGATGACGATTCACCTCGTAATCTGCAGACAGACAGAAAAGTATGAATAGTTACGACGCAAAAGACAGAGAGACAAAGCTACACAAAGACACTCACACATATCTGAACAGGTTGGTGTTCTTATCTGAGCAGAGAAGGCAAGATTAAGGGATTTGTTTGGGAATATAAAACCTCCCCCATTCTGTAGTAACAACAGTAATGACATTTATATTTACTGACTGGGAATGGCACTGCATCTGTGTTACACTGTGACACTCCATCTGTGAGGTGATAACAAAGTGATAATTATTATGAGATTTAGATCTCATCATCTACCTCAACTAAGAACAAGCTGCAGTGTGTTTTCTGTCATTTCAACTCAAAAATGTCAGTTGTCTTTTTATCAGTTGACATGATTTAAAGTTATCATCATCCCTTCATCTCAGGTTTCCACCATCTGGTTCGGGGATTATCACCATGACACGGTCCATTCAGACTCAATGACCCTAGCCTCTCTCAGAATGCTGTTGAAGAGCCCAAGCTGTGCGTTGAAGTGAGCCCGACTAGCTGGTGTCGCTCAACCTCACGCACTAGCTTAGGCTCCTTCTGCACCAGAGAGGTGATGTTCCATGTCCCAGTAGACTACCTCCATAGCTGCCAGGGCCTCTGCCCATGACTGCTGTCCAACACACATTGTAGCTGCTCCCTACGGGGCCTCGTGCATTTTGTGAGCCTACAGTAGTGCAAGCCCATTTAGGTTTTTCCCTCAACCACAGTAAGGTAGTGATTCATGGAGAATAAATTATCATTTAAAAACTGTAAAAATTGCATTTGTATTTACTCTGGTTCTTTTTGTTTAAAAAAAATAAGACATTTGGAAGAGAAAATACTTTTCACTGCTCTGTATATTAGTCAGTTGCACTCAATTATGTTAGCATGTAAATGGAGAGTCCTCTTCACACACTGAGGTTAATTATGGAGTTCCACAGGGTTCAGTGCTAGGACCATTTCTGTTTACATTATACATGCTTCCCTTAGGCAGCACCATTAGAAGACATAGCATACATTTACACTGCTATGCAGATGACACCCAGCTCTATCTGTCCATGAAGCCAGATAACACACACCAATGAGTTAAACTGCAGGAATGTCTTAAAGACATAAAGACCTGGATGGCCGCTAACTTTCTGCTTCTTAATTCAGATAAAACCGAGGTTATTGTACTCGGCCCTGAAAAGCTTAGAAATATGGTATCTAACCAGATTCTTCCTCTGGATGGCATTACCTTGGCCTCCAGTAATGCTGTGAGGAACCTTGGAGTCATTTTTGACCAGGATATGTCCTTCAACGCACATATTAAACAAATATGTAAGACTGCTTTCTTCCATCTGTGCAACATCTCTAAAATTAGAAATATCCTGTCTCAGAGTGACACTGAAAAACTAGTTCATGCATTTATTACTTCCAGGCTGGACGACTGTAATTCATTATTATCAGGAAGTCCAAAAAACTCACTGAAAAGCCTTCAGCTAATCCAAAATGCTGCAGCAAGAGTCCTGACAGGGACTAGAAAGAGAGAGCAGATTTCTCCTGTTTTTGCTTCCCTTCATTGGCTTCCTGTTAAATCCAGAACTCAAAATCCTGCTCCTCACATACAAGGCCTAAATAATCAGGCCCCATCTTATCTTAATGACCTTGTAGTACCATATCACCCTATTAGAGCACTTCGCTCTCACACTGCAGGCCTACTTGTTGTTCCTAGAGTATTTAAAAGTAGAATGGGAGGCAGAGCCTTCAGTTTTCAGGCCCCTCTTCTGTGGAACCAGCTTCCAGTTTGGATTCAGGAGACAGACACTATCTCTACTTTCAAGATTAGGCTTCAAACTTTCCTTTTTGATAAAGCATATAGTTAGGGCTGGACCAGGTGACCCTGAATCCTCCCTTAGTTATGCGGCAATAGGTGTAGGCTGCCGGGGGATTCCCATGATGCACTGGGTGTTTCTTATTCAGTCACCTTTCTCAATCACTATGTGTTTATACACCTGACTGCACTAAATTATTAGTGATTCTCTTCCACAGTGTGTCTTTGTCCTGTCTTCCTCACCTAACCTTAACGGGTTGTAGCAGATGGCCCCGCCTGTCCCTGAGCCTGATTCTGCTGGAGGTTTCTTCCTGTTAAAAGTTTTTCCTAGGAGGAGGAGTTGGCCGTCCGACTGCGGTCTGGAGTGTGGGGCCTCCCTGCTGCTGCGGAGTCGGGGCGGTCTGCCTCCCCCCACCGCAGGGAAAAGGGTAACACCACCTGGGTCTGGGTGCAGTTCCCCCCTCCAGGGGCAAGGGTACCTAGACCCGGTTTGTAGAGTATGCTTGGGGAGTGTGATTGTGTGTACAGCGTCTCTTTATGTCTGTCTCCACGTTGGTTGAGTGTGGAGTAAGTGCATATGAGAGCATGAGGGTGGGAATGGATGTTTGTATATGTGTGTGCCTGTATTTCTGTGTCTATATGTCAGGTTGGGTGTCAGGCGCCACCTCTCTGGGGACATCTTAGGCCCTCCAAGGTTTGGAGGCCTATCTCCCCCTACCACCACTTCCCCTGCCAGTGGCGGACTCCCTCAGACATCGGTGCGTTGGTGGTTCTTTGTGTCCGGGGGTGGGCGTCCAGGTACACACCGGCTCACTCCTTGGCGGCCGCTTATCGGGGCCTGGAGCCTGGGGCTCGCTCGGGCCACTTCGGAGGTGGGGTGCCCCCAGCCTCTCGGCCTGGGGCTCGGTCACTCAGGCACGGCTGGCTGCCGGCGGAGCTCACGGGCGCGTCACTACAACTCCCCCTGGCTTCTGCTCCGCGGCTGCTGAGTGAGCCCTCATCTGGGACTCTCCTCAGCTCTTACTGGGACAGTGGCGCGGCTGCCCCTCTGTTGGTCTTCCTTGGTCTCTTGTGTTCTGGGGGCCTCTGGATGTCTGGAGTTTTGATCTCCTCCATACCTGCTTCATGCCCTGGAGGACGGGGCTGCGGCCCCCCCACACCCTCTAGCAGATCATTACACGAAGGAACCTTTTGAAAAAACAAGCGCGTCCATGCTCACAGGTGTACACACGGGTGATCACACCCACAAACTACACCCTTTTTGGCTTCTACCTCAAAGCACACTGTGTTATGTTGATCTTATGTGCTGCACAATAATGTTTAATATTTAGTATTTACTGTCATATTCCCATATATCATTGTGATGTTGTTTATTCTATTACTCTTGTTCTCTTCTGCTTGTTTTCTTTTTTCTTTCTCAGCAGGTGATCCAGGTGATTGATATATGCATTTTTTTTTCTTTTTTTCTTCTTCTGCTCATTCTGTTGGTTTTTGTCTTTTGCCCTTCTCCCCCGTCCCTCTTCTCAGCTGTTTCTCTTTCCCTCTTTCTTTCTCCCCTTCTTTCCCCCAGTCAAGTCTGTCCCGTATTCAGTAAGTGAAAATAAAATAAACAATAAAAGGTGAATCAAATGGACCATTACGGCAAGGCTGGGATGGTCAATTTGGTAAAGTAAATCCGTTGGGCATCTTTCTTTGCCTTTAGACAACAATTCTGATGGCAAAAGAGCCAAACGGGACAGGCAAAAAAAAAAAAAAAAAAAAAAAAGTTTTTCCTTCCCACTGTCGCCAAAGCACTTGCTCATACCCACATAGCTAAATTGGTATGGCCCACACAATGTGCTTACACATGGCCCACATACCGCAAAGAATGACGGCCCTTTGGTGGCCCAGATCAGGTTTGCCAGATGTGGCCCACACATGGGCCAGCACAAGGCCAGTTGCAGACACACTGGTGGTCCTGTGTTGGCCCATGTGCGGATTACCTCTGGCAAACCTGATCTGGGCCACCAAAGGGCCGTCATTCTTTGCTGTATGTGGGCCATGTGTAAGTTGTGTGCAGCCACGGGCCAGTTGCAGACACACTGGCCCAGAACAGTTTCAGCTCTGGCCCCAGATGTCAGCCTAATGTGTAGCTTAATCAAGCCATGTAATAACAACATGTGCTGGAACATAATAGTGCAAAAGCAACATGACTAAACTCTGTTCAGACAGTGAATGGACTGATTCTTATATAGCACTTTTCTACTCTCCCAGATTACTCAAAGTACTCATTACACATTGACCCATTTTCTCTAAACTGGGTGCTTCCTAACTACATTCACACTCTTGACATGCAGACTGGAGGAGCCAGGGATCAAACCACTAACCTTCCAATCAGTAGGTAACCTGCTCTACCTCCTGAGCTACAGCCACCCACTGGCAAACATGAGTAAACCATCACTAGGTTTTGGATAAAGTGTACACTCACAAACCTGTCAAACCTGCATTTGAAACATTGGCTACCATAGCAGTATAGTATTGCAACATGGCATTTGGGTCTTCTAACTAAAATGGAAAAATAGGAACATAAATAGTGCCATGATTGCCAGACCTGGCCCACATCTGGTCGACATACACCCTGCCATGACACCAGTCAGTCAGAAGTACCAGCTTGATGCTGGACCCAGGGAAGACCTGTTTTCTATGAGCCTGGGCCACATGCACCAAACCACAATCGAGCCAGATATGGCATGCCATCACATAAACAGTGCCATCTATACCAGGCCTGGTCCATATCTGGATGACATATGTCTTATCATGCCAGAAGTCAGCCAGCAGTGCCGGCTTGATACCAGATCTGGGCCAGACCTGCTTGATATGTGGGTAGAAGGGTCATATGATTGCTGGGGTTTTCTATGTTTCTATTTTTTTGTGTATTGTTGTAGAGTCCTTAAATTACATTAATAAAACAACTGTTGTTGTGATTTGGTGCTTGTATAAGAATTTCTTTTATCTATGTATTATTCATATTATGTTATTGTATAATGCCTTGGTGCCACTGGATTTTAGCATGTCTCACACTCGTGCAGTTAAACAGATGGTGGGAGTCTGGTAAGGAAGTTGGGGGGAAGGAGAACTCCACAGGAAGAATCTTTTGTCTCTTCGAGGACTCTGGGAGGTAGCAAGGGAGTGTGAACCTTAAGGTGTGAAACAGCTGTGTACTGCCTTTTGTTCCTGAAGAAGGTATTTAACTGAGAGCCATGCTAGGCTCAGGGAGAGACTCTGCTGACCATCTGCCCCGCGATCATGCAGGCTCTCCACAAGCTTGGTTTTCTGTTCTTTGTTTTGATTAAAGAATGTTAGCTACTGCTCGTCTGCAGGCTTTATTTAATGGAAAACTTCCACAACATGTGGCTAATGCTGAAGGCTAACGGGTGGCTGTAGCTCATTAGCAGGTCATCTACTGATCAGAAGGTCGTGGTTCAATCCCTGGTTCCTCCAGTCTGCAGGCCAAGTATCCTTAGCCAAGATACTAACCCCAAGCTGCTCTACGATGTGTCCGTATTGTATGTGTATGTGTCGTATGTGTCTGTTCTTTGTTTTGATTAAAGAATGTTAGCTACCGCTCACTGCTTGTATGCAGGCTTTATTTAAGTGGAAAACTTCCACAACATTCCATACAAATAAAATCTGTGCAAAAAGCAAGACTGAGAAAAAAGATCTTTTTAGCACCAAAAATGGTTTTTATGTATCCGAGGTGCTACTTATGTGTTTAGTTTGTACAAATAAAAGAAATACTCTACACCTAAAATCACCTACACCAACAAGCAGTCATAGCTAGGGATCGGGATTGGTCCCAGTAGTTTGATGCTGTGTAAGTCAGTCCAGTTACCATTTAAAAATGGGGCTTTATCTTTTATCTCTATAGCACAAAATTTGCCAGTGCTGTTGTTACCTTCTGTGTTTTTCTTGGGGAGCAGCATTTGCTTGGTATTGTCGAGGTGTCCATCATTGATCTCTGGGTTTATTCCTAGTAAATGGCACATGAGTGGGTACACATTAACAGTCTCAAAGGGCCCAACCACTAAATCCTCCTGGAAATCAGGCCCAACTGCCCTGAAGAAAGGCTTCATGTCCATCACTTGATTGTCAAAGCCATGCTCTCCTTTGTTGAACTGCACAGGGAAGAACTAGAAGTTGAGAGAAAACAGAGAAAACCATGTAAGTATATGTAAGTATACATTTGATCATTTTTGTTTCCCTGAGTTATGATTTGAAGTTTTACTCAGTAGGATCACACCATGCTGTGCAAAAGGGTAGTTGATGTTATCCTCAAGGTTTCAGAGATACTAAGAGCATGGCAGGAGTTTACCTCTTATTATCCACTAAGTCTTGGGTGATCTGACTAGGGACAGTGTTGGGTTGTAGCCACATGCTAAAGAGTCACATTTTCAGAAAGTAGATGGGCATGCATTCTCTCACCCCATTGATTACGTATCCAGGATCAGCAAAAAGGATGATGGGAAGGAGTCGAGCATGTTTACTATAGTGCAGCCACACTGGCATCTCTTCCTTTTTATACACATGAAGATGTGGGTGACTTCCTTTGAGGGCACTGTAGACCTTCTCAAGCATCCCATCCTTAGGAAGCAGCATCCCAGCAGGTCCATAGTCCACCAGATGGAACTGGATATCACTGAAGTTGAAACCAGGAATCTTATAGAGGATGATCTCTTCAACCTGTGCACCCCGTAGAACAGTAGTCATCCCATGGTCAGCGGTGATAATAACGTTGAGTTGGTCAGTAAGGCCATGATCTTGGATTTTATCCCTGATGTAGCCCACAGTACGATCCACTTGTTGAACCATTTCCCGGCGTTCTGGGGAATCTGGTCCATATCGGTGCCCAGTCCCATCTGGTTCTCCAAAATACAAAGAGACAAAGTCCAGGTCCTGTTGGTGGAACCACTCTCCAAATCACTTTGTCGATGTTCAGCCTCCACTCTGTTTCATTAGAATAATCATATAAACGTGGTTCCACTTCCCTCACCCTGACAGTCTCCCCTTTGTAGGTGGCTGCTGTGCCAGGAAAATGTAGAGATCCTGCTTTGAGACCCTGGAAGGAGATGTAGGAGACGAGGAAGGACATTAAACTAGATTAAAACAAGGGAAACAGCTTCATGACACAGGAACTTTAAATCATTGAGGTAAGGTAGAGACAAATCTAAAGAACCTGTCTCTGTGCTGTTATCCAGATGGGTAAGCTGCCGTTGTCCCAGTATGAATCAACAAACTGAGTCATGTAGTACCCCTTCTTCTCCTGAGTAGTAGTGTTGAACCACATGTTATGGATTACTCCGTGATTCTCAACATAGCGTCCTGACAGACAGAAGAAAGAAACACTAATGAGGAGCATTAAGAGAACGTAAGGGTAAATGTTAAAAGTCCTTCGGTAATATACCATATTTTTCGGACCATAAGGCACACCAGATTATAAGACGCATTAACCGCTAACATCAAAATGTGATCCTTTGCGTTTGTTCTCAGATTTATGTACAAACACTTCTGAAAGGATGGTCTTGCAGCAGATGTAGATCACGTTGGCTTCATCTTTTTAAAAGACTGTTTCTATTTGTGTTTGTTTGAATTCTGTTTCTATAAGTCAGTCTGCCACTGTGAGCAGGGACGACTGTGGCTCAGCTGAAGAAGCTCGTTGGAAATAAAGGTGCATCTACCATCACATCCACTACAGTGGACAGTTGGTCAGACCTGAGCTAAATCTACAGCTCTTTGTGCTAGCAGGAGGTTTGTTGTGTACCCGTGGTCCAGCCACTGCTCAATACCAGACACAGAGACTTTAGTAACATCTGAACAACAACCACAGTCGTATTTAGTAAAATGAAACACAAATTATGAAAGGAAACATGTGCACAACTTTTACTCCTCAGTATCCGGGAGAAAGTATAAAGAATACTTCAAACCATCCATCCATCCATCCATCCATCCATCCATCTTCATCCGCTTTATCCGAGGCCGGGTCACGGGGGCAGCAGCCTAAGCAATGGTTGGTTCACACCATTGGTTTGAAGCAAACTTCAAACCAATGGTGTGAATGTTATTAATGCATTAGATGAAACAAGTAGGGATAGTTTATAGTGAAACAACATTGCTTTAATAATACTGCGATATAACTATTATTTATTAGATTAATTCTTAATCAGACATCAGTGATGTCTGTATAAATCAAATGAATTCACAGTGATCTTTGGAGTCAGGCATATCTTATTATTTTTTTACTGATAAAGCTGCACATAGCCTTCTAGTTCTTCTTCTTTATCCCAGCTGTCTTAGGGCGAGGGGCGGTGTACACCCTGGGCAGGTCACCAGCCTGTGGCAGGGCTAACACATAGAGACAGACAACCATTCACATCTATGGGCAATTTAGAGTTCCCACTTAACCTAACCTCACTAACTGCATGTCTTTGGACTTTGGGAGGAAGCCGGAGAGAGAACCCACATGAACAGTGCTAACCACCATGCAGCCCTAAGTGAATAACTAATATCTCTTTAATATCATTCTCTTTTTCAATTCAATTTATTTATAGTTTCAAATCACATCAAGAGTCGCCTCCACGCTTGATCTCAGTGCGCTTCATCAGACAGCTGCAGCTTAATGTTGGTCTAAACGAGGACTGGTTTATACCCGTTCATGAACAATTCTGTTTTTGTACCAGTAAGGTTCAACAACTTATCTAAGCTCTCTAGAATATAATATTATCCAGACGTTAAGACCTTTTAAATACCTGTGAGCAAAGTGAAGTGTGTGGGGTTGGTAATGGTGATGAAGGGCGGTGTGACGTATTGTGCCTTCACCCCATCCTTAGCCATCTTATCCAGGTTAGGGGTGTCCACATCTTGGTCATAGTTCCAGCGGAAACCATCAAAGGAGATGAGCAGCAGCTTGTTCCTGGTGGGCTGAGCTCTCCTAGTGTCCCGCAGTGGGACAGCAGCACAGGAAAGGCTGCCTACGAGGCAGAAGGCAGTCAGGCAACGCAGCAGCATCACAAAGGATCTCAGGCTACACTGAGCTGTGTCAGCATACCTGCTTCTCTACTCTCAGTATTGCTGTTTCCAGTGTTGACACCTATGTTACTGCTGTTACATAAGTATCACATGTAATCTGATCTGACAAGATGCTCTCTCTTATCAACCCATAAAAAACTGAAATCTAAACTCATATCATTTGATCATGAGTTACAGGTTAATCCACTGTTATTGCCTTTCAATTACTTTATCTGGGAAGGAAGAACCCCTCAGATATCATGAAATGTGGGAGATGAGGTCAAAGAGAAGACAGCACAGAGAGATTTGTATCTTTCAAAATCCACACCAAGGTTGTATTTTTGATGTGAATTATGTTCAATTGTATTTTATTAACTTAATTGGTCTCAGCTAAATTGCCTCATTATTATATCACATCATAACAAAGAAGAAAGTTCATGTTCATGAGCACCACAACATCCCATAATAGAAATTGAAAATGTGACGTCATTTCCGGGGTAAAACCACAAAGGATTGTAGGTACGAGTGACAAGCGGTACTAGCACACGCAGGCTTTCACATGAAAACAGTCACACAGCGATAAAAAGAAACACAGAATGGCAAGAAGCTGTTGTATTATTGACTGCAATAGCCGGTCGCATGACAGCCACGGGAAGCCGACGGGTAAAGAGACCGGTTGTTATCAGTTTCCGTCGTGGAAGAGAAATTGTTCGAGTCATGTTTCTGAAGTAACAAAGAGGTGACGGATGGCCTGGATTGCAGCCATTCGAAGACCAAATATAACGTCCCAGAACACTCCAGCTCACAGGTTAGTCTGCTCCAAGCATTTCCACAAAGGTCAGTCTTCTGTTGTAGTTATGTAATTTATCATAATTGTTGATGAAGGTTACAAATAAGTCTTATATTGATTTGAAGTGAATTCGTTGCTTTGCTGCTTTGTTCACTGTGGCTTTGCGGGCTAATGTTTGTTGTGTTTTGTAGGAAAACCGGCCTACAAATGCTGGAATGTGATCCAGACTGGGCCCCTCTATCAGCCTGGGCAGAGATGGGCAGTAACGCGTTACTTGTAACATGTTACTGTAATACGATTACTTTTTCCAGGTAACGAATAAAGTAAGGGATTACTATTGCAAAAACGGTAATTAGATTACCGTTACTTTCCCGTAGGAACGCTGCGTTGCTGCGTTACCAAAACCGTGATTTTTTTGCGAGAATGTCTCATGACAGTGACGTAAGCAAGTGCGACGTTCGTGACAACAGCTGTGTGCAGATCAACAGTGGATCATATATCGAGTGCGGAGAGAGTATGAGCGTGCAGCGTTTAAAGCGTGGAAGTACTGACCTTACTTTGAGTTTGACTCCATAAAAAGTGACAAAAACATTAGCGTCTGTTGTGCGTGGGAAGAAAACTTCTTTTTACAGCAAAAAAAATCCCTAAACTTCCAAGCAAGCGCTACCACGTAATGGGAAATTCACTCACGGATTCTTCAACTGATCGCAAAGTTACTAAACATTTTGTGAGTGTATGCACTAAAACTTAGGACCATATAATAATAAATATGTGCGTGATGAAAGTTGGGCAGCACGCTAACATCCTTACTCCACTCTGTATGCTCGTATGGGTCTGACCCTTTCACTCCTTTGATTTTTTCCTCCTCCTTTTTTTGCCTTTTCGTCACGTATGTCTTTGTACGGAGCTGCCGTGCTCTCCGTCGTTTTGTACATAACTATTTTTGGGGCAAAAAAAAATTGCAGGTATGGATTAAAACTGTAGAATTAATGATAATTGCTGCTGGAAATGCTAGGGCTTGATGCAGTGTTTTGATTCTGCTGCCACTCGTAGCTACAATGCAATGCGCGAAAGTCACGTGGTCTGTCGATCTCTATAGGTCAACCACTCAGCCCACACAACCTCCCAGCAGGACCAGCAGGTGGCACCTCTGCTCTGTGGCAGGGGCAGACCTCTGTCACCCACAGTTTGTGTCCACCTAACAAACACTGTGTACAGGTGCAGCCCAAATCATATTTTCATCACTGGATTTAAATCTTACTGGTATTAATGGTAGAGACCAGCAGGGGTGGATCTATGGTGGTGGCACAGGGCAGTATGTGCCACCCTGGTCGATGCTTTGAGGAGGTCCAGCTACAGTTAACATTGGATATGAATGATAAAACTGAATATATTGCATAACGTTACCTCTGGTAACCCCCGGCTGGTAAAAACCTCTGGAGAATCACCAGCCTGCTGCTCCAACATCAATGCTTTGCTCCTCCAACCTTTCCCAGCCCTCTGGTGCCCCCTGCTGCATATGAATGGTACCAGTCAAACCCTGGCTGCATTAGCAGCAGGTGTGTGTGCATTTGCATGTTTACAGGTTGAGTGTGTGTGTTGGGATGTTCTCCACACATTTCAGAGCTCCCAACACTTTTATTAGAAAACGACAGCAGGCTGCCAGCATTTCTCCTGCTTTGGAAGCCATGAGAAGTTTAATGACTTGCAATTAAGACCCAGCTCGTTAGATGATGATACTGAGGAGAATGTGGATCAGAATTTAAAAGAGAGGAGTATGTACTGCTGATGTTTCTGCATATAGTCTTATGGCATTAATAAATGTGTTTATGTGTGTTATTAATCTATCATTTATGTGCATGTGTGCATGCATGTGTGTGTGTGTGCGCGCGTGCGTTTATGTGCATGTGTGTGTGCGTGCGTGTGACAAAGTGGCTAGGACAGAATTCATTTGCCATTTGGCACTTGCATATATTGTTATTTTGTGTTCTGTTATTTTACAGTCAGCCATAATGCTTTAATTTAGACATTGCTGGTGTAACTTCTGTTACCACTAGTGATGTGACGTTCTGTATCGAGGCTTCGAAGCTTGTGTCGAGTAATGGAGGGGGCGTTTCCGCGAAGCGCGTATCGAGGCTTGCTTCATTTATGGGAGGAGCTGAAAATGATGACGTCCGAAGCCTCGCTGCCCGGCTGTACCACGTGACTGGTTCAGGAAGCGGTTCGAACTTTGCCGCGAGCTATGACAGCGATATAAACCCCTCAGACCCCATTCAAAATGTGGGTGTTTGATGGAGAGTTGCGGTTAGTGAGAGTTAGAGACAGTTTGGAGAGAGTTTGGAGGTTTAGGAGAGTCAGGAGAGAATGGAGCCAGCTACGAAGAGAAGGATATCCTCCCCTGTGTGGGAACATTTTGAGCTTATATCTCCCAACAAGGTATGTAAATTTCCACAGAAGATGTATATTCATAATACTGATGGTGCAAAACAATTTATGTTAAGCTGTCTTTACTTTTGTACAAGGTGAAGTGTTTGCTATGTGCCAGGGAGCTGGGATATAACAACAACACCTCATCCATGCTTAGGCACTACACAGCTTTGCATGAGAATAAGGGGAACACCGATTATGGAGCAAGACCAGGTGAGCCATCAAATGCCATGATACTATAGCATGCTGCAATGTTACTAAATGATATAACAATATCATACAATGCAGTAAGTGACGTGTGTGATATTTATATTTGTGCTTTGTTTTTATTGTCTTTCCATACTGCCAGCATAAATATACACAGTATACTGCATCACTACAATATAGATGTTTTACACACTCCTTTTGTTGTTGACATTTACAGGCTGTGTGCAAAATGCCACACTCTTCAAATTCATGCCAACTAATATTTTTACGTCCAGTAGGTGTCCCACTAGAGCAAATGAAGCTTCAAGAAGCTTCGCGTTGGGGTGAACCAATTGGATGAAAAGCTTCAGTGCTTCATGAGGCTTCATCTGCCCATCACTACTTACCACACTATCCCGGGTTTTGTTTGTGGTAGTAGTAGTTACATTCTTTACATCCATGCATGTGTTTTAAAGCAAACACTACTAACCATCAGATCATCTGAATTCTCTTCTGTTTACAGGCACATGTCTGGTAAATTATGTTTCTTTATGTTGCTTTGGTTATACTTACCATGGTGTCCATGTTGTGCATTCAGGTCCTATATGTGAGACAGGTGTATGAGAAGGGCCGCCCACTACTTCCTGTTTATATAGGGTCATGAGGTCAATCATTGCATCACTGGGTGTAACCAAATGGAGGGTTTTTCATTTTGTATAGTATTGTTTGTTTTCTTTAAAGTAGCCTTTTGAGTTATATTGTATGCAGTGTTTTACTTTACAAACCATTTAGTTGAGTAAATGAGTTTGTCAGTTTCATGCATGACTTTATTCCTGTTCTTTGTTTAGAATTGTATTATTTGGTTTGACCTATTTTGTTTCAATGGTAGGGACTAACGAGGTCAGGTGTGGGCAAAGTCTTGTATAAAGCCAGTGGGATTTTTGTAGTGATGGGCAGATGAAGCCCCATGAAGCACTGAAGCTTTTCATCCAATTGGTTCACCCCAACGCGAAGCTTCAAGAAGCTTCATTTGCTCTAGCAGGACACCTACTGGACGTAAAAATAATAGCTGGCATGAATTTGAAGAGTGTGGCATTATGCACACAGCCTGTAAATGTCAACAACAAAAGGAGTGTGTAAAACATGTATATTGTAGTGATGGCAGTATACTGTGTATATTTATAGTGGCAGTATGGAAAATGATTATTTGGAAATGCTTGAAATGGAAATGATCATTTACTGGGAGGTGAGGTGTGGTTGGGGTGTGGACAGTAGTTGTGCTTTTGTAACGTTGAGGTATGGACAGCTACACACTGAGGCTTTGAGCCTCAGTCCTGCCTGTTCACATTTTATTCTGTAAAAAACTAAATTTTCACTGCTTTTATGGCCTTTTT